>NC_060268.1:43384211-43567431 GCF_021613505.1 Equus quagga
TCCCCAAGTCTATATTGGGGACACTGGCACCATGTATTAATTGGCACCAAAGATTCTTGGTAATGAGGGGAGACTTGGGGTACAGGAAATGTGAGGATAATCATATGAGTGTCTTGATTTTCTTGGTTGGAGCAAATGAGATGATCAAAATCTCCTAAGGGGCATCTGTATCTGGAAGGAAAGCTTGCCAAGGTCCTTAATATAATGATGTCTCATGGGAATATACCATTGTCAGTTGGTGTCTTCATCAGTTGGTATTCTTTCCTATTTAAACTTTTAGAGAAGTATTGTATGTTTTTCTTTTTAATTTAAAAATAACACAAAGATTTTGTTAATGACCTCTCCAGGTACCCTTGCTGCCACACCTCTTCAAAATACTAGTCTTAATGCCTTAATTTGTTCAAGGCTCAAAGTTTAAATTGATAGATAGTAATAGTTTAAAAGTAACATTTAAATATATTAATACAGATTCAAGTACATAAACCATTTACCTTACTGACCAAATATCTGCTTTTCCATAACATTAAATTGTGTGTGTGTGTGTGTGTGTGAGTCTGTGTAACTTCAATATCTAAATCCTACATACTTAATGGTAAAAGATGGAAAGTTTGACCAAGGAAAAGCCCAGGAAAAAAGGCAAGGATGTCTATTCTCAAAATTTCTAGTCAAAATTGCACCACAGTTCTTAGCCAGTACAATAAGGCAAGAAAAAGAAGATTTTTTTTAAAAAAAGGAAATATATAGGATAGAAGTAAAACTTTTCTTATCCATAAATTATATGATTGTCTACATAGAAAATACTAAGAAGCATTAAAAAAAACTCTGCTAGAAATATAAATGAATTTAGCAAGGTTGCAGGATACAAAGTCGCATAGTAAAATTAACTGTATTTTTGTATTTCTCTATGGATTAGCAACACACAATTGGAAAATGAAATTAAAACTAAGGTCATTTACAATAGTATCAAAAACATTAACTGTTGAGGAAGAAATTTAACAAAAAAGGTGTAAAACCTTTATACTCAAAACTAAAGAGCACAGTTGAAAGACATTAAAAGAATATCTAAATAAACAGAGAAAAATCATTTTCAATAATTAGAAGATTTGGGCCAGCCTGATGGCACAGCGGTTAAGTGTGCACGCTCTGCTTCAGCGGCCCGGGGTTTGCCAGTTTGGATCCCGGGTGGGGAGACAGCACCACTCATCAAGCCATGCTGTGGCAGGCGTCCCATATATAAAGTAGAGGAAGATGGGCACGGATGTTAGCTCAGGGCCAGTCTTCCTCAGCAAAAAGAGGAGGATTGGCAGCAGTTAGCTCAGGGCTAATCTTCCTCAAAAAAAAAAAAGTAATAATAATTACAAGATTCAACTGTCAAAATGTTCGTTTTCCCCAAATTGATCAATGTATTCAATGAACTTTCAATCAATTTTCCAGCAAGCTTTTTATTTTGTTGATGAGCTGATTCTAAAATTCGTATGGAGAATCAGAGAACTTAGAATAGTGAAAACTCTTGAAAAAGAACAAAGTTGGAGGACGTACACTACCTGATTTCAAGACTTACTATAGAGCTACAATAATCATTATAGCATTGTATTGATATAAAGATAAACCTACAGGTCAATGGAACAGAATAGAGATTCCATAAACAGACCATACATATATGGTCAAATAATTTTTGAGACAGGCATCAATCCAATTCAATGGCGGAAAACCTCTTTTCAACAAATGTGCTAAAACAACTGGATATCTGTATCAATTTAATGAACCTCAACCAATATCACATTGTACACAAAAGTAAATTTGAAATGAATCATAGACCTAAATGTAAAAGCTAAAACTCTAAACTTTCTAGAAGAAAACACGAGGGGAAAACTCCATGACCCTGAGGTAGACAAAGATTTATTAGATACGCTGTAAAAAGCACTGACCATGAAATAAAAAAGAGATAACAGTCTTCACCAACATTAATATCTTATCTTCAAATGACATTATCAAGAAAATGAAAAGGCAATCCATTGACTGGGAGAAAGTATTTGTGATACATGTATCTGACAAAAGGCTTGTATCCAAATCATATAAAGAATCACTATAACTCAGTAATAAAATGGGCACTCGACGCAATAAAATATGGGCACTCAGACACATACAAAAGACCACCTTCCCAACAAAAAAAACCTCATTCCTTTTAGCATTATTGTCACAATCTGAGCCCCGGCTTTTTCATCATAATTATTTTCAGTCATGACAACTCAGTGATAATCCCCAAGCACAATCCACAGGAGTGGAGGCAGAGAAGCCTGGCAAATAAAGGTAATAGGTTTTAATGGGCTAATCTAGTCTTGCGCATACCCAACCCATTATAGAGTTATCATTCAACTTTACAGCATCACAATTATATAAACGCTAACTACAGTGCTTCATGCTCTCTCCTCTGTCCTGGAAATTTCCCAGGGCTAGCCATTGAGAAGTAGACTGATCTCATATTAAACCCAACAGAACTGGGATGGGAATGTTGCTTTTGACTTAACCAAATAACTGACAAAAATGCAATCCCTTTATTGGATAAAGAAGTAAAGATGTACATAAAAATGTTATTATATTAATGTCTTTGAACATTAAATCTAATCAGAACATAATTATTTAAATACTGTTCTATTATACAAATGATGTCTATTAAATCAAGCCTCTTAAATGCCGTTCGTGCTTACATAATGCTAAGAAAGAAGTTTTTGTTAGTTTTCTTAACAGAAAAAAAGCTATAAATAGGCAGATCTCAAATTATGCAAAATACCACCTTCAAACTTATAAACGATATCATTACAAGTGAATCAACTTTATTTCTGTTGATGTTTTAAATTTGAACTTATTCTTTCTGACTATGAGGTTAACATATGCTCACAGGAAAAAATAGACTATACAAAAGTGTAAAGGAGAAAAGCATTTCACTTAATCAAAAGATCACGAACAAATCACTGTTAAAATTTTAAGTGCTACCTGCCATTATTTTTTCATAACTTTTTGTTTATATACTTGAGACCATATGATAGATACATTTCTCTATGCTTCCTTTTTTATTTACCAACATATAAATTATATATCTTAATTACCGACAGTGTAATTATAGGGTTAATTTCGTGTAAAGTTTTT
The DNA here is from genome assembly GCF_021613505.1 of Equus quagga. NCBI lineage: Eukaryota > Metazoa > Chordata > Mammalia > Perissodactyla > Equidae > Equus > Equus quagga. The sequence continues at coordinate 43,387,359 of NC_060268.1, forward strand.
GAACAAAGAAAATTATAGAGACTAAAATAAAAACTTATAAATTCCCACAGCAAAGAGATGAGTTTTGTTGAATGTTGTATTTCCATACAATTCTTTTTCTATGCATTTATTCCTGTTTCACTTGTATATGAAGTTTTATATCCTCAACTAATTTAGTAACTACATGGTAAGAAAGTACACATTTTATTACACCCTTAACTAGCTGTAGAAATTTTTAAAACTTATCAAATTGATTAGTCCTATATGGCTTTTGTTACGTTAATCTCCATTTCTTTGTTTCTAATGAAGCTAGACATGTTTTCATATGTTTTTCCGTATTTTTCCAATGGAGCATTACCACTTTCTTAATAATTTGCAACACTTCCTTTGAAATTTGGGATGTTAACCTTTGTCTGTCCTATCAGATGCAAAGTATTTTCCCATTTTACCTTTTATTTGCATAGTCTTTTGCTATACAGATGTTTTAAAATCATTGTTTGGGCAATATATCTCATACTGTGTAATTTCATACATTACTTTCAAGCTTAGAAAGCCTCTACATATCCAGCCCTTTGTTGACATTCACTTACATTTCTTTCTAATTTGTTATACAATTAAACATTTAAAACTGTCACCAAAACTCTTTACATTGCCTTGTGTTACTCCCTATAACGTTAAGATTTTGCATCGGTTTTACTGCCCTCTGTTCTGTTCCATTTATCTGATTTTCAATTCTGATACACAGAAAACAATACTTTAATTATTGTGCTTCTGTAAGACCCTAAAATATGCACTATAGTAAAGTAAGTTCTTTGTCATCAACATTCTTAGCTATGCTTATTTGTTTGCTTTTATTAAAGACCTGTAGAACCATTATCTCCTACTGCAAAAAAAAGAAAATCCTTTTGGGTTGATTGGAATTAACTTAAAGTATAAACTAATTTGAAATGGTTTGAAACATCTTTACAAATACTGAAGAAATGGTTTGGGTTTATTACACACAACTCTGTAATCTCTTAACATGATTGTAGCGGAAGCCATTAACATTTTTCCAAATATTAAACCATCCTTGCAATTCTGGGAATGAATCCTATGAAATTAGGGTTGGAAATTTATTAAATATGGTGCTAAATATGATTTCTTTCTATATTATTATTGAATTATGCCTTTCTATTTTCAGAGAGATCCTTCTATACTTGTATCTTGAACAATTTTTCTTTCAATCTGAAGACAACTTAATAGAATTATTTGGTTTGTTTTCTATATATTTTTAAGGCTCTGGAATATTTCACATTGCACTTAGTTACCTGTTTCTCGTAAACTCAGAAGAACTTTGTTGGAAAACTGTCTTAATCAAACATATTTTTTATAACTATATATATATAATAAGCATTTCAAATTTTTCTACTCTGATTTATATTTTTTGCACAAAATTAAGACTTTCTAATATATTTACATACAGCTATGCATTGAATTGTTATATAAAATTAAAATCTCTCCAATGTGTATTCTTATACTTAATTTTTAAAATAATTTTCTCTTCTTAATAATTATAGTTCTCAGAAATGTCCATTAAAAAAATCCTTACATATTTCTATCTATTCACTTTATATTTTTTCTATTTACTAATTCATTACTTTTCTTTTCCCTACTTTCTACAGGGTTGCCTTCTTTAAAACTTTCTAACTCCTTAAATAAAGAACTCATTGCATTCATTTTATCTTTCTTAAATGACATTTCCTAAGGATATAAGTTTACCATTGTGCATGGATTTTAGACTATCTTAGGAATTTTCATACATACTATTCTCAGTTCAATTTTATTCTAAAGACATTTTAATTGCATTTTTATTCCCTCTTGAAATTGCTGTTTAATGGAATCTTAATTAATTTTTAGTTTTGTTTGTTCTTGGACAAAAGATGGAATTTGGATCTCCAGTTTCCATTTTTTTAAAAGTTGAGGTTTTTTGCATGGTTTTGAATATGATTAAATATTATAAACACTCCTTGGGCATTTAACAAAGCACATGTTTTCTATTTGTGAGTATAAGTTTATATTGTTCATAAGTATTTGTGCTTATTTATTTCATGTCTTGATTTGTCAGTCTGATAGTACTAAGCTAAAGTGTCCCAACATCTCACTATTGTTTCATTTCTTTTTTTTAAAGGTATACTTTCCTTTTGTTTTTCTTTTTAACTTTTTTTTTTTTTTGGTGAGGAAGATTGGCCCTGAGGTAACATCTGTTGCCAATCTTCCTCGTTTTTTCTCCCCAAAGCCTCAGTACATAGCCACATATCCTAGTTGTAGGTCATTCTAGTTCTTCTATGTGTGATGCCACCACATCATGGCTTGATGAGATGTGTGTAGGTCCATGCCCGGGATCTGAACTGGCAAACCTCAGGCCACTGAAGCAGACTGTGCAAACTTAAGCACTTGGTCACAGGGCCAGCCCCCAATAATTGTTTTTATGTCAAATTATTTCTAATATTTTTATCGCTATATTTTGTGTGTGTGCGCATGAAGATTTATTGCTGTTAGCCCTTCAAATGGATTTTATCAATAGAATTACCCACTGTCTCTTTCAATGCTTTTTATCTTCTTGAGTTCCACTCTTTATTATTATTGTGACTTTTATTTCCATCTCGTTCTTTCTTTTTGTAGTTGCTGTTAATAGGGGAGTTTAACTCATATATAAATGACATAATCAACATATTTAATGTTATTCTACTATCTTATTTTATGCCTTCTCTATTTTTTTGCTTACTAGTTACTTTGTATTTTGTATTTCTATATTTTGCTTTGTAGGCTTTGTTTTAGTTGCTTTTTTTTTTTTCCCTGTTTGTCAAGTAGAAATCCTATTTTCAGTTTTACTGGGAGTTGTCCTTAAGTTTGTCAAATATGTAAATGAATTTCTTCTTCTTTGAAGGTAATTGCTTAGCAATATGCATTTAAAATAAATTTGTTTAAAGTGAGGCCCAAATGATTCTGTACATAGTTGGGGTGGGGCACAGCATAATGTAAGGCTAGTACATCTTGGTAAAACTGAAAAATGTAACTATTTATTATGGAAATAAGTCTGTGCTTTCTAAATAAAAATATTTTTTACTATTGCAACCATGCTGGAATTCTTAAAAGGAACAAAAAATTAACCAAAGTGATGTTTTTCTTGCCACTATTTTCCCAACAAAATGTTATGACATTCTCCTTTGGATCATGCTGCAAAAGTGCCAGGCTTATTTCAACTCATGCATTTCCTATTATGTTCTTGGAACTATGAACAAATCAAGTATACTTTCTGCCATTATGAAACATACAGCCTAGTTGGGGAAACACATAATAAACAAGTGAAAAAGGAAAACACACACACACATCCCTCCTGTCTTTTGGTCGTTTTTCAGATGTGCTTCCTTGAGGTGAAGAGATCCCGTGTATTAGGTAACACACATGAGTAAGCCCACATATTCACATGGAAATTCTAACCTAAATTTTATTTTCAGTGAAGCTTTATTTCCATTGCTTACCTTTCAACCAGTTATGACCCTTAATATATTCACTTGAAATTTCCCTGTTTCAGAATTTCTGCTAACACTTAATACTTTGTCTTTCACAGAGAATGATGCAGCTGAAAGGGCTTTAGAGATCTTTTTGGCCCAGGATGGCAAATACAGGCACCAATGTCACAGTCCCACTCTCATGCCCATGGCAGACATTAGCAATCAATCTTGATGCTCGTTTATTTTAAGGCTGGGTATATATAGCTCAGGAGTAGCTCTATCACAGCATTCTAGTTTGTATTAACACGAAGTTTTTGAACATGAGTCAAAGGCTATTTGACAAAATTCTTGTTCAAGAGTGAGCAAACTTATTGCTAACTAAAATTTAAAAACATAAAATGATTAGTAGATCCACATTTAAAAGACTCTCCATGAACAACAATTTTGTAAAGTTGGAATTTTGAAACAACAGTTAATTTTAAAGTGAGGCAAATTGAAATGCGTTTTGTCATACGGCTCATTCTTAGCCCTCTGCCTCTTTCAGCTCAGACAACTTTTAGGACTGTTATTTGGTGATCTTGAGCTAGATCTGTGGCTTTAGAGCATTTGTATCCTAACTATATCATCTCAGCACAGCACTCTCGCTGGTGGGAGTGCAAACTAGTGCAGCCACTCTGGAACACAGTATGGAGATTCCTCAAGAAATTAAGAATAGAACTACCAACGATCCAGCTATTCCACTGCTGGAAATTTATCCAAAGAACATGAAAACACGAATGCATAAAGATACACGCACCCCTATGTTCATCGCAGCATTATTCACAATAGCCAAGACTTGGAAGCAACCTAGGTGCCCATCAAGGGATGAATAGATAAAGAAGATGTGGTATTTATACACAAGGGAATACTACTCAGCCATAAGAAACAACGAAATCCAGCCATTTGTGACAACATGGATGGACCTCGAGGGTATTATGCTGAGTGAAATAAGTCAGAGGGAGAAAGTCAAATACCATATGATCTCACTCATAAGTAGAAGATAGAAACAATGACAATCACATGGAGACAGAGATTGGGTTGGTGGTTACTAGAGGGAAAGAGGGGAGGGAAGAGGGCAAAAGGGGTGATTAGACACGTGTATGGTGATGGATTGTAATTAGTCTTTGCGTGGGGAACATGCATTCTAAGAGGAATCGAAATATAACAATATACACCTGAAATTTATATAATGTTATAAACCAAGGTCACTGTAATATAAATAAATAAATAAATAAAACAGAGGTTCCTGACCACCGCCCACCCCAAAAAGAACAACAGTCCCCTTCTTTTGGTGCAGATCCTTTCTCCATTGTTTTTTTTCATTCGGCTTACTCTTCATTTCTCATTCCCTTAGACATTATTCTCTGTTACAACCACATGGCAATGCAAAAGCTGAACGCCAATGTAGTCATGAAAGGATTATTTAAGAATAGACATTGTACATTTGAAAGCTTTATTATTCATTCAACAAATATTTATTGAGTGTCTTATATGTGCTAGGCAATGTGCTAGCTCTTGAGATGTGCCATTTAACAAACAAAGCTTTCAGGACATCGTAGGGCTTTAGAATTGGACATGGCAGAGATGGAGACAAACAATAAAGAGATCAGTAAATTATATTGTATATTAGAAGGTAATTTTTTCTCTAAAAAAATAGCAGAGCAGATGAAGGAGATTGAGAATACTAAGAGTGGTGCTGGAGTGCAGTTTTAACTAAGGCCTTATGAAAAACGTGAAATTTAAGCAGAGATTTGAAAGAGGTAAGAGAGTAGTGCATACAGCCCCAGGAAAGCTGTTCCAGGCATGGGGAACAGGAGTGGGCCTGGTGTGTTTGAGGAACAGCAAGGGTGCCAATGTGGCTGGAGCAGAGGGAACCAGAGAAAGAGTAATAGTAGGACATGGCAGAAGAGGGCAGGCACAGATAATTTAGGGCATGTCACTTTGCTCAGTCAACCAAAATGCACACAAGAAAAAAAAAGATAGATATTAAATACGTTAGTGTAATTAGTATATTTAATTTAATTAGGTGCATTTAGTATGTTTTAGGCGAAAAGACAATAGGAACCTGATTCCACACAGAAATCCCCTCTCACTTTCAAGCCCTTTTAAAATTTTCCCCATCACTCCTTTAATTAAATGAGTCCTATTTATGGAATTTCTATTTTCCTAGTCTGAAAACTGCCTTAACCCTACCCACCACTTTTCTAAATGCAACCTACAAAACACATTTTCACATTCAGAGTTTGTGCTTTTCTACATCAAACATAATTACCTGTGAAGTATTTTGTGATATTTCTGCAAAATAAATTATATTACAGTACATTTTGGGCTCCATTTACTACCTAAAACAATTGATTTGAGTCCATTGCATCCTTGGCCAAATGATGTGAACTGAAATGGATGTCATTAAAAATGCTGAAGGTGACTCATGCGTGCCCTTCAGTCTTCTCTGTTGGTGTTGAAATGAGGTGATGATTTCATGCAAACTCAACCAGCAGCCGAAGTGTCTCTGTTACATCTCTGGCATTCATTGCAAAAAGAGGGAGTCTCAGTGCTCAGGGAGGCAGAGTTTCACCTGGAAATTCAACTGACAGGAGGAGGACACAGCCTTCCTCCCACTCACCTCATCCCCCCAGTAACGGCTGTGCTCCATCCTAGCTCCAGGGGACACAACATCCTGTCACATCACACGCAGCTACTGTGTGGCACAGTGACTCTCTGACTGGCACTGTGGAGGGTACACTAAGATAAGGCAGCTCTCACATTTTTAGCATTGGATAATATTTTATAAATTTCAAAACACACTCCATGGTTTTACCCAGGAAAGTAGCACAATATGCTGTCTTTAGTTTTTCTACTGGGAAACCTTTGGAAAGCCAAAGCTTACATATGTAAAACAGACAATGATCAAGCTCCAAACTCTGCAGCCCTAGCCATAATTGCATTCTCACAGTATGGAGTCAGCCTAGCTAGTTTTAAATCCTGCCTCTACTACTTACTAAACCCACGACTCTGGATAGATTACTAAAACTCCCTGTGCTCAGTTTCCTTATCTGTAAATTTAGGTTAATTGGAAATTAGCAAGCATTATGCCGGGAGAAGCTTCATAAATGCTTGCACATTAGGGCTTGTCCTCTTGAAGCACTTCTTATTGGAAGTCAGCCATCATGCTGGAAAGACGCTCAGGCTAGACAGCAAAATAACGAAAGGACAGATGGAGGGAGGCCCCAGAAGGTGAAAGACATTGGTGGACATTCCAGCCACAACAGGTCTTCCAGCTGAATGTACCCACCTGAGTGGCCTCAGTTACACTGTGTGGAACAGAAGAACCATCCAATTGATCCCAATAAATCCACAGAATTGTGAGAAATAATAGAACATTGCTCTTTTCACTAATAAGTTTTGGAGTGATTTGCTAGCAAAAATAGATAACCGAAACAGTCAATATATCCTTCTTTTAACATAATGTAATACTTAAACCACTTAGATTTGGCCTTTGCAATAGAATTTTATTTATTACACTGGTTCAGACAATAGCAAGTCAAGGAGAGAAGAAAGGGTCTATACCTGGACCTAAGAATGGATACAGGAATTAAGTGTAATGAGGTGAAGGAGAAAATAAATTATTAACATCTGGCAGTAGAATTTCCCTTAGGCTCAGAATTGCACTTGCTTAGAAAAAACAAAATTTCCTGGTAAGTATATCAAGTAGGATTACATTTGGCAGCATGTAATGGAAAGAAACACTCACACAACACAGTAACAATGGCTTAAATAAGATAGATGTTTAGGGGGCCATCCTTGTGGCTGAGTGGTTAAGTTCATGAGCTCCGCTTCAGCAGCCCGGGTTTCACTGGTTCGGATCCTGGGCACAGACATGGCATCGCTCATCAGGCCATGCTGAGGTGGTGTCCCACACAGCACAACCAGTGGCACTCACAACTAGAATATACAACTATCTACTGGGGGGCTTTGGGAAGAAGAAGAAAAAGAAAAGAAGATTGGCAACAGATGTTAGCTCAGGTGCCAATCTTTAAAAGCAAAAAAGATAGCTGTTTATTTCTCTTGTGTTCATAAACAAAACCAAAGGAGGACAGTTCAGAGCTATTACGGTAGCCTCTGGTTTTCTGGGACCCAGGCTCCTTCTATCATGATGTTCTGCCATCTAATGACATTGCTTCATGGTCCATGAGGCTGGTCAGGCTCTGGAATTCAGGTATGTATTTTAATCAGCAGGGTAAAGAAGGAAGGGTGGAGGAAGAAAAAGACTGTGCAAAATTTCTGTTTACATCTCAATGAGAATAAGTTAAAAGGCCACACATAGCTCTAAGGAATGAAGAGAAATGTAGTCTTTTCTATGGCTTCGTAACATGTGATGAGAGCACTGCATATGGCCGACAGCTCTTCATAAAGACTACCTTATTCAAATTACTTTGTGTGAAAGGACTGTGTGTGTGTGCGCATGTGTGTCTAATTTGGTGAGAAGTATGACGATCATATACTGGAAGATGTGGTTGGCAGAGTGACATTAATGTGAGAGAAGATCCCAGAAGCAGCAGTAACCAACACAACGTAAACCTCCCAGAGTTTTCTGAAGAAATTTGGGGGAGGACTATATGCTTTAACAGTTTGCAAAATAGAGAGTAAAGCAATTGTTTCTTTCTTTACTTTTTATTACACAAATTTTAAAACAAGCACAAGATTAGAAGTAATGATATAATGACCCCCCACGTATCCATTAGCCGGTTTCAATCATTTCAACACATGGTTAATCTTGTTTGATTTGTACACCACTGACTTTTCCTCCCTCTCAACACTGGATTATTTAGACATCACATCACACACTAATGTTTTCTAGATCAAAAGGAGCAAAGACTCTGAAAACATCTGGGTTAAATGTGGAAAAATGTATAAAGTCAACAACGATGGTGGAGTCAAAGAGCACACTTGGACAGCACAGAGAGAAAACAGTAGATAGTATGAGCAGTTTAGAATAAAAATGAAATATATGAAGAACTTTAGGATGATTAAGAACCAATATAAGAATAGGAAAAAGACAGCATGGATAAGACAAAAGAGGAGGCAGTGGGGTTGTAAAATAGTGGAAAAGATACAGAAAGAGACGGGGAAACTCTTCAGGTTACAGAGCATTTAAGGAGTTGCCAATAGGGTAACAAACCAGGACTTAGAAGATGAAGACGAAAGGGAAAAGTGAAGAGATCAATGGCAAATACTGCTAGTTATTTGCCTAAAATCCTTTCTCTTCTCTCTCCCGAGTAACATACTCTAATTGTATTCAGGCAGCAATGTGTCCTGCTAAAAGTGACACTTCCTAGCTTCTCCGTTCACAGAGAGTAGGTGAAATTCATTGCGTAGAACTTTGGGAAGGCTCTTTAAAGAAAATTGATTCACCTGGAGGGGCTCACTTTTTACCCTTTATCCTTTTCCCTCTACTCCCAGTGCACAAAGAATTTTGATTACCAGCGTCCCAGCAGCCATCATCAGCTAAGAGGCAGTGCAAGGATGTTGGAGCTTGCCTCCCTGATGACTGAGAGGCCACCACATTGGCTGTGGCCTGCTGAACTCTGTATCCTGATACGGGAGAGACAAATAAAAGCCACTTGTGAGGGGGAAGGGGAAGTCTTTTTCAAATTTAGCCAAGACTAATTTAATTGATATTGGTACAGTGAAAGAAATATAGTAAAAAGTCTTTGAAGGAAGAATGGGAATTTTTATTGAGCAAAGCAAAATGAATGAAACATTTTCTATTGATTGGCAGATGTTGCTCTGCTGTAGACAGTGTCTCTCCCAGTTGAATTTTTAGATGAAAAGGTTAAACATCAAATGTTTCTTACAGAGTAGTTCTCCAAAGCTGAGCCAGAATCAAAGATTCAGCAGTGTCACCTATTATTACTTATTAATTATTACTAATAGTGCTAACCTCTTAAAATTCTACAACACCTTGTCAATTTCATAGCCCTTACATATAAATTACCTAATGTCCATTCATGCATTTATTTAGCTAATGTGTTTTGAGGGCTTAATATGTGAAATCATTATAGTAGACATGCCTGGGGGATAAAGTACAGCATGGAATCATCACATCAGGTAAGGCCAAAAAAAATAGTTACCGTTTGATTGATTGATTATATTGTCCCAGGCACTACGTGAAAGATTTTACATTTTCTCATTTAATTTCATAACAACTTTATGAGGTGATTATTGTTTATCCCTTTGTTTTCAGGAGAGAATCCTGAAGTTCAGAGAGATTAAAAACTTGCCAAGTTCACTCAACTAGAAAGCAGAGGCACTGAGATCCAAATCAACAACTGTCTGACTCAAGTCTCCAAATAATTTTAATTCAAAACAAAGAATATCATGTAAAAAAAGATATAAAAATGGATCGAGGAAGAGTTTAGAGATGTAAAGTATGTAGAATCAGGGTTTGTGGTCTATTTCTACAGAGGAGGAAACTAAGTCTCAGATAACTTTGTGATTTACCTGACTTGCTTTGTCTCTCTTGTGTTTCCAATACAGGCTACACAAATTATCATCCTTTCTGCCTCTGCCTTTTTGTACCGCCCACTATACATCCAGCTGCCAGAATTCATAGAGGAAGGGATGTAAAAGGAACAAAGAATATATGCCTACTCCTGGCCAGAATTATTCTACTAAATCCAAAGGACTATGAATGATAGGAAAGTAGTTCAAAGAGAAAAAACAAATCTTCATCTTAATCCAATCCACTATTTGTATGATAAATAGTAGCAAGCTAAACCTTTTGTGTGACCTAATGGGAAATCCCCACTGGTGAAGTAGATTGATGCTCTGTGACCAAATCTCAGAAGACTCACATCGTTCTCTCTTTTCTTCTGTGTAGAGCAAGGCATCAGCCCCAAGCCAGCAGTGAGGGGTTAAATCTTGTTTTAGCCTTGCTTTAAGTGAACATAATTTAGTTCATTAGTTTCATTAGTTAAATGAAAACTGAGGGGGAGGAAGTGTGGAGGATCAGGGGAAGGGAGAAGAATGGGAAAATGCATAAGCAACTGAAGAGTCAACAATAGGATTGCCGGACTGAGCCAAAAATACAGGGTACCTAGTTAAATTTGAATTTCAGATAAACAATGAATAACCTTTTAGTATATTATGTCCTCAAACCCCAAATATTGCAGGGTTAACAACATGTTGCAAAACAGAGACAATGTATTGTCCCAAATATTGCCTGGCACGTGGACTCATACTAAAACATTATAAGTTTTCATCTGTCAGTCAAGCTTAATTGGGTCTGTTGTATTTTATCTGATAGGCCTAGTTAAAAAAAATCTAGTACATTTATCAAGGTTCTTAATATCAGCTGTTAGGGCCTCTCAAAGGTTACAAGAGCCTAGGCCACATTTTTTGTTTGTTTGTTCTGAGGTCCCAAATACAGCAAAATGTGAACAAATTTCTAGCAAGGGTTACAAAGTTTATGAAGAGTTTATATATTTTTTTCATTTTATAAATTAACACTTCTAACTCAAAGAAAATATATTTTTGCTATTCACTAGGTAATTATAGACTATATATTTTAAAATTAAATCATCACACACATTAGGCAGTACGGTCAGATAGTGGGAAACAAATTTAAAATTTCAAGGTCACTCAATCTGGTAAAGTGTATCTCAGTTATTGTATGTATTTATTATTTGGAGATAATGAGAGTCTAAACTGGAGGCTTTTACACAATATTATCCTGGGGTCAAATGCCCCTCTCCCTCCCCTAACTGGGTGGCCCCGCCAGCCACCAGAGGGGACTGACCAATTGCTTGGAACATCTTTCCTCTATTTCATGCCCAGGTATAGAAAGCCATCTTCCAGATTTGGGGACCGTATTAGTTTCCTTTGGCTGCCATAACAAATTATCATAAACTTGGTGGCTTAAAACAACACACATTTTTTATTTTCTTACAGTTCTGGAGGCCAGAAGTTCAAAAGCACTTTCCCTGGACCAGAAAAAACATGTAGGCAGGACTGTGTTCCCTCAAGCGATTGTTGGCGTGATCTCTCTCTTTCCTCTTCCAGCTTCTGGTGGCGTTCCTGGGCTTGCGGCTGCATCACTCCAGTCTTTGCCTCCGTGGCTGCATTGCCTCGTCCTCTTCTGTGTGTCAAATTTCCGTCTGCTTCCCTCTTATAAGGACATATGATTGCAATTAGGACCCACCTAGATGATAAAGGATTACCTCTCCATCTCAAGATCCTTAATTAATTACATCTGCAAAAGTCCATTTTTTGCCATATACGGTAATATTTACGGTTCCAGGGACTAATACATGGACGTCTTTTGGGGGCCATTATTTAGCCTGCCACAGGGACTGAGGCGATGCCTTGCACAGAGCAGGGTCCCTGAAGAACACAAATTGGCTTGTTGATGGGCTTATCCAGGAGTCAGTTACTGGGGATGTCTTTCGCCAATTGTGAAGAAAGACCTCGAATCCAATCTTGAAGTCTTATCTCACACACACACCTGAAGTCATGATCCTGGATTGAGTCCTTCTCATGTTTCAATTACAGGGCACAGGTGGGAGTCCACAATCCCACCAACAAAAGCAGTTCTAGTGGTGCTTGGACAATCATATGTTCTGGACAATCTGAAGTTCTGCCCATGTCATTACTGTCTCTTTTTCCTTCTATGAAGCTAAGCATAGATGAATAAATATTTATTATTTACAAATAATAATTTTTAAAGGGATCATGGAAGGTCATGTAGCAGGGTGGTTAGAGGGCAGCCTCTGAAGCAGACTTCAGGAATCCAATCCCTGCTCCACTCATTATGGGCTATGTGGCCCCACCTCTGTGCCTCTGTCTCCCATCTATACATCATAAGATTGTTGAAGATTAAACTAGCTAATATATGTGTAAAGTGCTCAGAGCAATGGCTGGCTGCTAGATGATGTCTTTAACTTAATAAATGTTAGCTGCTGTTTATTTCAATGCAGAAGCCAAAGAACCAAGAAGCCCAGTGAAAGACACAAGGATCATGGAGGCAAGATATACGCCAAAAAAAGACAAAAATTTTTTAAACGTAAGAGCTAAGACAACAAGTGCTGCAAGAGAGCTGAGCTTAGAGAGGTGTTTGCTTGCTTGCTTGTTTTTCTGTTTTAGAACTCAGAACTCTGACTTGGGGGGTCAAGAGTTAGAAAAGAGGACAAGGGAAGGGGAAATGGTGGAGGAGAGCGGCATGAGCAGGCTGTCTGTGGAGCTGGTAGGTGGCCTGAGCACGTGGCGCTGGACAGTCAGGGCAGGATGGTAGTGCAATAAGAGCGTCAGTCCCGGGCAGCTTGTGCTTGTCTGAGCAGAGCTGGAGCCCCAGCTCTGACTCTTAGGAGCTTCCAACTTAGTGACCTTCACCATGTTAGAAAAAGCAGGTAATATCTACAAAGAAGACTTGTTTTAAGGTATGTTAAGGAATGTATGAGAAATCACCCAGCCAAACACAAAAAGTTTTTAGTTTTCTACATGACCTATTAGTTGGAATACAGACAAGGATGCGATTGAGGGGATTTTTCCTTTAAATAGAATACAAAACCACTAACGCTTGCATCCTATTTAAAAAAGCATTCAGTCCTTAAACAGTCTTTTGAGCATATAGTATGTACTGGGGACCATACTAGAAGCTACTGATAAAGTTATGAGCATGACAAAGTTTTGTCTGGGGAAATCTATGGCCCGGTAGGAGAAGCAGTCACGTGAAGAGAGAATACCATATGGGTGACAAGAACTGTCACGGAACTATGAACAGAGTGCCAAGGGGACAGGGAAAAGTGAATATCAAAATATTTTTATAACAACTGCAAAAAAAGGAGGAAGGGGTCAGTAGAAAATGGCGTTTTTTGGTTTGGGTTAGGCAAAAGAGGGTGTTCTGGAATGTTGCTGGGCTTTTTGCTTATGGAGAAAGCTGGGCTGACAGTTCAGTCCCAAAGGCCAGTGGACAGCTGCCAGAGGATGACAAAGTGGCACTGGAGAATAAATGTCTATAATACTACAAGTGATATATGGCATATTAAAAATTACATCTTATCTATAATACACAATATCTAAATCATCGTATTAATAAAATCAAAATGATGGGTCCTGCGTATGAAGGAGCTGGGGGAGGGTGAGCGAGGACCTAGAGGGCAGTCGGCCGCCACGTCACCCGGGACCTTTCCTCCGCTTGGAGACCGTGGGGTTTCAGCGCAGAGGTGGGGGTTCCGGCGGGGGAAGTTCAGAGCCGAGGGAGCGGCAGAAGCACGTGGGCCAAGGGGGGTGGGAGGACGCAGACGGAGGAGTAACCGGTGGAAGTGTCAAAGAGGAAGGAGGGGAGGGGTGCGGAGGGGAGAGGGGGTGGGGTGGGGGGGGGGGCAGGCGAAGCGGGAGCGGCGGGCAGACAGCCCCACCAGGACCGAGGAGGCAGTGGGGAGCGTGTCTGCGTCGCTCGGTGCGGTGACAGCGAGGAGCGCGGCGCCCGCCGGCGAGGGGAGTTTCCCGTCCTCGCCCAAGTGGAGCCCAGCTCGGAGCCGCGCCAGCGCCCTCCGCCTGGGCCCGCGGGGCCAGACACCTGCCGAGTACGAAGCGGGAGTCCGGCTGAGCCTTCGGCCCCTAAGTAAGTCTTGCCTTTTCTCCCTCCGTCTCCCCCGCGCCCCAGCCTCTTTATCTGCGGGGCTAGGAGCTCCTGTTGAGGAGCTGCGCGACGAGCGCTCCCCGGAGCTGCGGCGGCGTCCAGGGATGCTCCAGCCTCCGGGCGCGCCCCAGCTGGCGCGGGGACCCGGCCCCGATGCCCCGCCGCCCGGGTCGCCTGCGCAGCGCAGACGGAGGTGGCCGCAGAGTTGTTGGCACTGATACTACCCATCTTTTGTGTCTTGCCCGATCCCCGAGCCCTGCCAGGCCGGGGGGAGGGAGCGGAAGCCACTTTATGGCTCCTGGCCCCACCTCTTGCCCCCACCCGAAATCCTGGGGGATTTCAATGTGCGGCGGACTCGGGCGCAAGTGGTGCCAAACCCCCGGGCTGGACCACTTGGATCCGGAAGGGCAACCGGCCCGACTGCCACGCCGCCCCCTCCTCTGATTTTCTTTTGAGATACAGCGTCTTTAACTGGTGGGTGCTGGGAGGAAGGCTGACTGAGTGGTTCTGGGAGTCTGGGTGTAGGGAACGACCTACCTTCTTGCTTTTCTGGGGTTCTGGAGGGGAAAGGATGGGGGCACGGAGAGCCCCGGATCCCGGAGCGTCCCGCGCTGGCTGGCTTGCGCGCGGCCGGCCAGCAGGCGTTCGCTGGGTGGGTCCCTTGTCTGGCTCATTGTTCGCGGTGACTGTTCTTGGGGCCGGCTGAGCGACACAGACACCGCTCACGGGCCCGTAAATAAAGGTGACGACTTGGAGGAGTGAGGGTCAAGGCAGCCTGGAGGAAAGGGCTTGCGCAGTTTGGAAACGGACTTCCAGCTGGGAGGGCAGTAGTTGACAGCGAAAACCGCTCCTGAGTGTGAAACTTGGATCTGACTCTAATTCACGGAGGCAGCCTAGTGAATTAAACCCTCAGAAACAGGGCGCGAGATTTCCCCGCTGAAATTGTTTTCAGAGTAACGAAGATAGAGTTTTAAGTGTTATTGGCAGCTAGCTGCTTTCTCTTGTTAGCACCTGTTTCTCTTAAAGATTCCTGGGTGGGGTTTACCCCCCCCCCCCCCCCCCCCCCCCCCCCCCCGCTCCTGTTTGGAATGTGTATTTGTTCCATTTGTGCCTTCAGCTAGTCGAATTGCGTGGTTCCAGGAGAGGAATCTGTTTTCAAAAACAAAGTGCATTTTCCACTCTACAAAGGGCCAAGCGCTGTTGTGGACATCCATTGCTCCCCCACCCTAGCCACATGCTAACGTTCATGGAGGCAGGCGTGCATCCAGAGGCAAAGAGAGTCCGTTATCCCTAGTTGGAGATGCCAAAACGCAGCTAGTGCATAATCATTATGTTGGAGGCTAGGACGCTCTTATTTGAGTTTTCTCAATTTCCCTAAATTACAATGATGTCACTTGTTGGCGGTGTCTGTTCCTTAGCCTACTACAAAGGAGGGTGCATTTTCCTGAGAGGGATGTTCTTTCTTTCACTAAGGTCTATGGATAGTGATCAGAGTAAGCTCTTGACAAGAGGGATTTTTAAAAATTATACACACACACTTTTGTAGCTAGTTGAAAATCCCAGTAGTTACTAACACACCTCACTGCCCTACTTATACTATGCTTTGACTTGCCTGATGGACTTGCTAAGTGCATCTGTCTGCTGCAGCCTGGAGTTCCAGCCCCCAGGAAAAATAATATGAACACCTCTCTCTGACCACAGTCTAATTCCACAGGGAAAAACCATGCAGTGGAAGTGTTATTTAGGGTATGGAAAGCTGTGTGATTTATTCTAAGGAGAGAAGAGGGAGTTAGGTAGAAGATAAACAAAAATGGAAATCTGAGTAGGCATCCAGACCATAGTCAGAGTTCCACAATGTGTGTGGAAAGTGTATTGTGTTCGCTTTCTCTCCTACATCACTCTTACTATTTATATCCTTAATGCTTTCATCACAGTATTTGTGCCTCTAGTTTGGTGTTTTTGGCTTTGGAAAAAAAAACTTTTACATTTTTAGTCTATTATTATGTTACATTTTCAATATCAGTAGTCCTCATTGAATGCATAGGATTATCTTTTAAACTGCTCTTTTGTTTGTCTACTTGCATACCATGTGCAGCTTAGTGTGGGACCACACAGGCAATGAATCCACCAACTTCTAATGAAGATTAAGACATGGAAGGTATCCACAGCTGTGTATAAACTGTATACTCATTTAACCTCCTTCCCACATGACCGATTTTAGCTCGTTGTTTGTTCATCTTCTGAACTCTCCAAACTCCAAATTCTTACCCAGATTGATTGCTGCACTAAATCTTGATTGTACAAAGAACAGAACTTAATTATTTTGGTCTCATTTATCAGTCAGCAATGTTTAGTGTTGCCAATTTAATTATATCATTGAAATATGCATGACTTTAAAGTATGTTGAAAAAGGTCCTTTTAAACTTGTTTCTTCATAAAGAAAAGAAAAAGTCCTCGTGAAGCCATAATTTCACTGCTGTGAGGCCCCTAGCCATTTGTATTTATTGAGTTTACTCTTCCACATGAAGAAAGAACCATTGTTTTGTTGTCTAGGAGCTGAAGGAAGATGGAAAGTGAGAAAAGAAAATCAAGCACTTTAAAATGCTATTATTTTCTCTACTTGGGAAAAATATTTTTTTGAGTGAATAGTGATTATTTTCTTAAAGATACACTAAAACCTTACTAAGGGGAAAAGAAATTTTCAGGGTAGAAATGCTAGCTGTTACTAAATACCATCAAAGGTTGACGTATACATGTATTTTTGAGCCAATCTCATAACACCATTTCTTCTTTAGAATTATGAAATGTTACCAAATTATTGTTATTAAAACACTGAAGCCTCATCAAAAGCTATATTTAAATATACTGTCTTTTTGCAAGTGCTTTAATTGTAATAGCCTGTTTGTTGAGATTAAAAAGAACATCATTGATGTCATGGTGTGCTTTGCATTTTAAAATAGTAGCTAATGAATTACAAACATTCATTACTCCACAACCACTTGCTGAAATTTCTCAGGACCCCCAAATAGAGAATTATTTGTACTGTATACGTTTATTCAGACCCGAGCTGAGTTTATGTGGATCTCTTTTCTTCTGCAAAATTAATTGCCTTTTAAATTAATACTTTGGCTCTGAATCTTTTGTTATTTTTCTTCTTTGTCATAAATTTATGTGTGACCATCTTCAACATTGTCTGGTTAGGAGACTTCCTGTTGAAAACGTGTGGGAATTAGTGGGAGGAGAGATGAAGAGAGAGAGAACGACTTTCACTAAACCTAGAAAGAGTCAGCGCTTCGCACAGGAAGAGAAAGGCAGGTTGCAGTGGATAAAATTCATTGAGGAATGCTTCTCTGACCTTTCGAAGTCCAAGCTCTGTAGCACATAATGCACATTTGGGTAGTTCAGGCACTAACTTCACATATCATAAGGCAAAGTAATAGAGTATCATAGTGCCTTTGCTTTGCTGCATTTGAATGCTAACTTTAATTCCATTCACTTTTCTGCACACTAAGTGATGAAAACTACCCACTGTTTTCTTACGCTATATTTTTTCTTTTTTTGCCAGGGTTGGGGGGTAGGTGGGAGGGCTGGGAGGGGAGGGAGCGCTGTTCTATTGATGTAAAAATGAAAATTGTCAATGTTTATTTTGGAAAAATTTCCTTTAAAGAGCTCCCTTTCTTCTTTCAGTTTAGTGCTTGTTAAGTGTTTACCGAGGAAGATGGAGTGCGGCGCTCAGTGTTCGTAACCAGACGCAATCAGAACCAAATAGGTTAAGAGGTTCGAATTAGCGCCTTTAAATCTTAAATTTAGTTTTCCTTTCCATAAAAGAATATGAAGAAAAGGTTTTGAATTAAGTTTTATTTTTAATAACTGGTATTCATTTAGACTCTCTGGAAAAGGAAGATTAACATGATTGAGTAGTAAAAATGTACACATTTATGAAATGACCATATAAGGCCCTGCAAATTAATGATTGTGTCTGCTTTTGACATATGCCCTTTTTTCCTGATAAATTAGCGTTTTTAATCTCAGGGGTACTGTGAATTTCTTAACTGATCATATTTTCTCTTTTGCTTTGGCCACTAGAAAGCTCAGAGCCAATCTGAGATATAATCTACTGAGCCTGGGAGGCTCTGTGGAACACACGTGTGGTATCTTTCTCAATGACTTTATCTTATTCCACTTGTGTATGTATTTTCTGTCGAAATGTCTATTTTTTTTGGGTGGAGACAGACCACCAAAGTTAATATGAATAAGTGTTCAGAAATACACTCGTCTGCAAATATTATTAACGTCTAATATTGTAAATGCTGAGGATATGGGGCAAACTAAGGTGTGATTTCTGGTCTGAAGATACTTATACTCTATTCTCGCTGGAAGAGAAGTCATGAACACATAACAAATTAGCCAATAATGAGTAACATATATATATATACATCTGTTGCGTTAAATTGAAATCCTTGACCTTATCTTTAATGATGCTCAGCTTCCACTTTCTAGAAAAACACTATTAATAGTATGAACCGGTAAAACAAAGTAACCAAATCTTTTCATTAGAAAGAATTCTCCTCTGGGAGTACTAAACTCTAAATAGTCTGAGGATGGGAGGATGAAAATGAATGTTGGAAAAATCATTGCGATTCTGATAGTGGAGACTCCCAGACATTTCTATTGTCTTTCTCTTCCCTTCTGTTTCTTTCTTCCTCTCTCTGTCTCTTATTGCGTTTTCTACTTGCTGTCCCTTCAGCCAGTGGCTAGAACTAATTGACAGGTGTGGCAATTCTGGTGGCAAGCTCCACCCCACCAGGCCAACAGCTTATAAAATTTCTGGCTGTGTAACACAATGTTTGTTCTAAGTACTGGGCTTAAATACAGTAGTTAACTTTAAGTGCCCAGTGGTTGTTTCTCTTTGCACTTGAATCAACAACCGTTTTTAGCTTTTAGAAGGGACCACCCACAAAACTGTTCTTTTTGACTGTAGAAAAACACAAGGAATGAGAAAAAAAGTGAAAACCTGAAAAAAAAAAAAAAACAGAACTAAATTATTGACCCAGGGTGACATGTTTATAGCTAAGGCAACAAACTCTGAATTAAACTTCCAAATCTAACCAGCTACCTCTGGGTATAAATCTGATTCTCATCTTCTCTATCTCCCACATAGACGCCAATGTTTTCAGACATCTCGATTACAGTTAATGTTAAAAATAATGTAAAGCCTAAAATGCAGATCTCTTGTCCTGAACTGAAGCAAACTTTCAAACAGACAATGATAAATACTGATCATTTAAACTTGGCCTTTTAAAAAGCGCATTGGATACAATGCAAATCCTTGTATTAGCACACTTACTGTGCTTCCAATTGTGATATAAATAGTGCATAAAGCTTTAAAATTTTCATCAAATTAATGTTTCACTGACATGCAAATTAACTGCTGACATCTAAGGTGCCTGCCTTGTGATGGCTCCTGTTTGGCAAGTGAACCTCAGAGGGTTATTTATAGGTTACGTTGCAGCAAAGTGCTGGAGTAAATTCTCATTGTGCAGCTCAATTCAAATTGATGTTTTCGCTTTGATTCTCTTCACTTTTTTCACATCCTTTTGATCTCTAAAGCCTCTCAGAAATAAGCTACCCAAGGTGCTAAATATATAATTAACAACATTTGGGCAGGGAATTTGTCTTTCAATTATCCCCAGGACATTTGGAGACAAGTTAAGTATCCATCGCTAGCTTGTTCAGGTATGAATAACTCCTGGGGCTGTGAATTTGAACTCAGAGATTTGGGAATATCCATTTCCATCTACAGCACATAGGATAAAAATGTTCACACAGAAAAAGTGAAGAAGAAACTTGAGCATTTATCAAGCGAATTAATTTTTAAGAATAGCAGCCTCTAACGATCCAAGTGGAAATCCTATTTTATTCTCTAATGGCAATTGAGGTTTCTTTTATCTCTACCTTCCATTACATTTTGTACATAAAGAATGCAGTGAGAGAATTATAATGTATCTGCAATTCCCATACTATGTTATTAGGTCAAAATTTGGCCTTTCCTTTCTTTATTCCATGTCCATGTCTGCCTAAAGGTAGAATGACTCAATAAAAAATGAAAGAGTCCGTCTTTTCATTTACTCTGCACACTTCTGCTCAGTGTGGATTTTGTACATGACCTCATGAGGCAAAGATATGTAAGCTATGGGCCTGCCCTCTGGCCAAGTGGTTAAAGTTCTGCACGCTCTACTTTGGTGGCCCACAGACCAAAGGGTTCATAGGTTCGGATCCCAAGTGTGGACCTACTCTGCTCATCAGTCATGCTGTGGAGGTGACCCACACACAAAAAATGCAGGAAGATTGGCACAGATATTAGCTCAGGGACCATCTTCCTCAAGCAAAAAAAAAAAGAGGATTGGCAAAGGATGTTAGCTCAGGGAGAATTGTCCTCTCAAAACTAAAATAAAATAAAATGAAAGCTTTGTGAATTTGACTGTATAAAAACTTTAAAAATATATTAAAAAGAAGATACATAAGCTATAAATTTCTGCCTACAAAGATACAACTTACTAGAGAAGTTTACAATTTATTAACCTTTAGGTATTTTCTTCATGCTGTACTCAGCCTGGAATGTTCTACTTTCCCTACCAAATTGATTAAATGTCTATCTTTTCTTACAGATTTACTTAGAAGACACTT
This sequence comes from Equus quagga, assembly GCF_021613505.1. Taxonomy (NCBI): domain Eukaryota; kingdom Metazoa; phylum Chordata; class Mammalia; order Perissodactyla; family Equidae; genus Equus; species Equus quagga. Next base: position 43,408,197 of record NC_060268.1, read on the forward strand.
TCTCTTTGAAGGAATCCCCATAGCTGGATTTGAACGTGGCCTTTTTTTTTGGAAGAGTGTATGTGTATGTTTGTGTGTGTGTGTGTGTTTTCTAGTCATATTGTAAACATGAAAATGTTTACAAAATCTAAAGAATTTTCCACAAAAGCAGTATTTATTATTTATTACTATCATTCTAAAGCTAATGAGATAAAGTAAATGTTGGATCCAAGCTACTTGTGGAAGTAAATACTTTTCTTATTTTTGACACTTTCGTCCAGTAGTGAATAATTTGTTCTTCAGCCTGTTACTTTTTATTGACAAATGTCTTCATTAGTCATGTAGGGTATGGTATGGTACCATCAAGGCAACTTGATTTCTTGCTGATGAAGGTTTATCAGGAAATTTATCCCTTCATTATGAAAAACTCACTTTCATTCATGAACATTGAATGAGGACTTAATATGCACCAGGTATTGAGATGGGAAGTGAGTGTTAAAAACCAAACAATGCAAAGGTCCCTGCCCTGAGGGCATTTAGGATCAAATAGAGAATAAAGATGCTGAAGAAATGTGGTACACGGAATGAGGCTGATGTGGGCCATCACGGGGTCTTCCGGGAGCTGTGAGGAAGGGTCTCCACTGGGTGTGAGGGGGAGCGGTCTGGAAAGCTTAGTCGGGGATTTGAAGCGAAAAGGACCGGTAGAAGTCTAGCAGGTGAAAAAGCAGTGGTCGGGGGTCTGTGGCACAGAGCTGCTGGAGAACAGGAGAAAAGTGAGGCACACATGGAAAATCCAGAATGTCCAACAGGAAGGAAGTACCATACATTAGACTGAAGACCAGCATAGGAGTCTAGACGGGAGATCAGGACTGAGGAGTTTAATCCTGGTTAAATCCTACTCTCTTATACTCTGTGCCTCCACTCATGCTGCTGAATGTATCTAAGGAAAAATATACAACCATGGGATTATTTTGTATTCATTAATCTTATATGGGTTCTTGGAGTTATCAGGTTATCAGTTATCTGACTGAACTAGCCTACGCCATTCACTCTCCTAGAAAACTAAACCATACTTCTTCTTCTCACCGGAAACACTCAGTACTGCCATTACACCCTCGCTCTGGATGAAGGCCTTGCTTCCTATCCACTGATATAAGTGAGCCATCAGAAAAGAATTTCCACAGACACCCACCTCCACATTCATCTACCTACCAGTATCTGTTCTCACATAATCTGCTTTCTTGCAGCTTCTCTCACATAGCACTGGTGGAATCTCAGCTGTTACATTTTAGTGGAATATGATGTAGAAATATGTAAATGCAATTTATCAGTGAATAAAACTATTCCTCCATACCTGAAACTTCCATTTTTAGTTGTTTAGAGTTGGGAAATAATCAGGATTGCAGTCAAAGATTTATGTAAAGTGTGTTACTTAGAATAGTGAAAAATTAGAAGCAACACACTGCCCAAAGATAGAATCAGATAAAGTATGGCATATTCATATGATAGAATGATAAACATCATTTAAAAGTATGTTTCAAAAATAAGCATTGACAAGGTAAAAATAGATGATGCAATGTAAAAAGAAAAAAAGCCCCCCAAAACTGTACATAGTACATGATACAATTTTGTATATAGACATAGAAAAATTAGAAAAATAAATGAACCATGTTAAAAGGTTGTCTCATTGGACATTGAGATGAAAATGGTTCTGTATAGCAAATCCTTCAAAAATATACTCAGCTTAGAAGAGAAAACTTCTCAATGGGAAGAGCCTGGTGACAGAAAATGTCCATTGAATAAACACAATAGTGAAAGTCATCTCTGTAGTGTGATTCAACTGCCATTGAAATATCTCTTCCCACCAGGCATTCCCCTTATCTGCCGTATCCAATCCACCAAGACCCATAGAATTTACGGCTAAAATATATCACAAATCTGTTTAATTTTCACCATCTCCGCTGCTGTCCCTCTGGTGCAAGACACCATAATTTCTAGCCTGGATCATTGCCTTAGCTTCAGGCAGGTTTTTCCCACTCTTGCTGTTGCAGAAATGGTGATCTGAGAGGCCATATAGCACAGTGTTTGAAGCATGGACCCCGTGGAAAGGCTGCCTGAGTAAGAACACGAGCATCGCCACTTACTAGCTGTGAGAATGGGGGAGAGTTACTTGACTTCTCTTTACTTCCATTTTCCCCTTGATAAAATTGAAGATGTTATTACCTATCTTTTAAAATTATTATGAGGATTAATTGTGTAACTGGCATAAAGCACTATTATGAATTAGCTATTTTTCAAGACCTAAATTAGATAATTCCCTTCCTTGTTTAAAATCATTCAACGACTTCTCATTGCACTTTGAATTAAATCTTTATGATCATGTATATCAACTTCAACTCTTGCTACTTTCTGCTTCCTCACTAATTCCATGAAAACACCAAGTCCTATTCTGTCCCTGGGCCTTTGCACATGCTGTTCCCTCTGCCTGGCACACTCTTCTCTGACTCTCTCCGTAGCTTCTTCTTGTCTTCCAGGTCTCAGCTTCTGCCACCCCCTCTAAGAGCCCTTCCCTGATTTCTAGTCATCTAAAGGACACTTAGCTAGCCCTGGGGTGATCTAGTGGTTAAGATTTGGCACTCCCACTGCCACGGCTGGAGTTTGTTTTCCGGTCATGGAACTGCACCACACGTCTGTCGGTTTTCGCACTGTGGCAGCTGCATGTTACTATCATGCTGAAAGCTATGCTACTGAGTTTTAAAATACCAGCAGGGACACCCACGATGGACAGGTTTCAGCAGAGCTTCCAGACTAGACAGACTAAGAAGAAGGACCTGGCCACCCATGAAAACAGCTGGCCATGAAAACCCTATGAATAGCAGTGGAGCATTGTTTGATACAGTACTGGAAGGTGAGAGGATGGCGCAAGAAGAGCGAGCAGCATTCCACTCTGCTGTACACAGGTCACTAGGAGTTGGAATCGACCCAGTGGCACTGACAACAACAAAGGACACTTCCTGCTATTCTTTTTTGCACTTTTTTCGCTCTCTACACCTTATTGTTTCCTTAACAGACTGTATCACAATTTAGGCTATTTTTTCGTTAACTTTTTACCCTTTATTTGACCACGAGAATTTAAATTCTGTGAAACAAAAATAACATCTGTCATGGTTACATTCGTGTCGCTGGATACCTAGCAGAGGGTCCGGCATGTGGTACTGAATCAATACTGGATGGATGGATGTACGGATGGCGAAGATTTTAGCTGTTATAATCTTGGACTTGCGTTTCTAGAAAGGCTAACTTCATATTTGCAGAGTCTATACATCACTAAGGAGCTATAGAAGGTTAAGGTATTAACATTTGTTATCATTTTAGCCCTGGTACACAGGACCTTAAAATACTTGTCAGAACAGCAGTGCATTTTGAAAGAGTAGAGAGTGGAGAGGGGAGTGGTAGGTGGTTTGGGGGACTCGAGATCTGAAGATGTTCCAGGCTGGGGACAGCCTAAGTGGACACTGCAGTGTTGGGGGTACGCGGTGGGCTTGGGGTGAAGTATTGGAGTGTTGAGATTTCAGGCATTCAAGAGGAACTTTCAGACCAGCATTTCCAAAGAAGCAGGTTAAAAATACTACATAAATTCACTTCCATAGCATTTACTTCTCAGCTTTAGAGCATGCTGAATAAACCTCTGTATACACAATGCCCAAATAAGTGGATGAAAGATTTTTTAAAAGTCAAATTAGTTATTTGATGTCATGAAATAGGAACAAAATGGTTTTCTCTCTTTGATTCAGCTGGTTTTTCAAATGGAGGTCAGTCAAGCCTCAGTACGTGTATATATATGTCTGTCTTTGCAGGCTTTTTTTTGGACAGAAAAACACTTTATGTGGCAAACATGTTTTCGTGTATTGTTTTTGATCATAAAATTGTAATGGCATGGGAAGTTTTGTATCAAGTGATGTTCCCATTCTCTCACCAGGAGGTGTCACTACAGCTCACTTAAATTTACTGGTGCCTTCTGTCAGGACCAACCAGTGCCAGCATTTTATCGGAATGTCAGTACTCACTTACCAGGTTCTCTGCGAAGTTACCTAAAGGAAATATAATGAAAACAGAATTCTTTCAGGGGCCTATTTCTCCTCCAAACAAATGTTCTTATGATCACTAGCTGAAAACATGGAGACTTGTTTAATATTCCAGAAACAAACGGCACCCTTAACTTCCCTTTGAATGTTGAGTGGGGGTGGTGGAGATAAAAAAACAAAGAGCAAGATAAAGGAGGAGAGATAGATATAGGGAATCATGAAAAAAGAGTGAAACGGGGCTTCCAGTGATAACACACTGCTTGCAGATCCCTGAACACACTGTTCTCTCCCCCATCTGACTTGGTGTGTGTTGTCCCTTCCCTGCCCTCTCCTCTGGCCAGATCAGTCCAGCTTGCTCTGCTGGAGCTGTTAGAATAAAACAAAAATGACTATCTGGTGTTGAGCTCGTACATTATCCCAGCTTTTTGACATACGTAATTTCTGTCCCCCTAATAACATTAATAAAATAGGTATTTACTGAAAATTTTTCGAGTGAGGAAAATACAAAGTGGCAATGTTGCATGATTTGTGGCTATGATTTGACCATAGGCCCATCAGATTTCAAAACCACACTCTTCTTCATTCCGTGATGCTTCTTAAGAGTTCCTCCCCCTGGAGACTTTCCTAACGTCTGTGACTGATTTAGGTATCCCTCCTTTGGGTCCTACAACATCCGGGGCTCACACCAAGTGAACGGTCATCTTGATGGAGCCACAACCCTCTGTGTTCCTACCTCCCTCTTCACCCAGAATTGGAGCACTTTGAGGGTGGGTATAATGTCTTATCTCTAGAATAGAACAGGAGACCCCCAATGTTGATCAACTGTGTGGGTGAACAAGAGAAACAGTGCACCCAAAGATGGGGCACCAAGGTGGATGAGGCCATGGATGAGGAAAGCATGAAGCTTGCGCAAGGACCCATCGGGCTGCCGGTCTTCACACACTGCTATTGGCCTCACTTGTTCCATAGACAACTGAACAATGACGAGGAAAGTCCCAGCCTTTGGGGGAGGAAGAAGAACAGAGTTAAGCGCCCAAGAAGAAAGGGATACTCAGCACAGCCCACACCTTGTAGCTCCTCTGGAACTGGAGGGAAAAGACTGGCATCTGAGGAGCTGTGTTTTCGCTGACCTCCAGGTGGCAGCATGGCCCAGCTGTTAGAGCCCAGCTCAGTTCTTGGACACCCGTAAAGCTGCGGACTCAGGCTGTTCTCAGGGCATTAAGTGCCCTGGGAATGATTAATAGTGCTGCCCGCTCCCTGCACCCTGAGGGTAATTGAGCCTGCAATATTTTGGAGGCTGCAGAGAGACTTCCTGAGCCTCTGTCTGATAGAAGGAGCTGCAACATTTTGGACATTATATCCCTTCAGAGACCTCGGAGTCCTTTTTGTTGTGCCAAGAATGCAATCTTTGGCAGAATACTTTCAAGGGGAAAAAACTCCTGCCATCACTACTCTTCAAATATGGGGAAATTGGACAGTCTTACTTTTTTCAGATGTTTGGTTTGCTATGCATTCCACATTCTTATTTCTTTCTTTGGTTCTGAAGTAATATTCCTTTCCACCTGACTTAAGGCAAATCCTCTGGAAGGTAGCTTATGTTAATTGACTGAGTATTTTGAAAGAGTGCAGGTAGAGCTATGTATAATGTCTTTATTTAAATAAGCTCTAAGCCCTTTTCTATTGTAAGCCGAGGTATTTAAAAGTAAGATGATTGGAAATTTCTAAAGTTGCACTCAATTCAAGAGAATGCGAAACATGTTAGAATAAGAGACTGACACAAGGGTACAGCATCCATTTATTCTAAATATACATGTAATATCAATTTTGGAAGACAACCAACAAAAGATCTTCAGCTTGTCAGGTTGGGTTTGTGCGACTGCTTCTTTTCATTAGAATTTTTAGTAACTGGGAAAGATGCCAGATTCTAAACACTAGAAAACGGTGTCTTGAATAGGATATACTAGTGGATCTTAGCATTGTGGAGAAAAAGTCACATGTGGATTCAGAAAACGTTTGTTCATCTCTGCAACCAAATGGGGAAGCTGGATCTTCCTGGAGTTTGGATTGACATACTTCTGCTGGTTGGTTTTCAGCAGTGGTTTGTAGCTTCTTCAGTGAATTCTTTAATCTCACTTTGGTACTTTTGACAACAATTGTTCTTCGCCAAAACCTGTGAGATTTTACTCTCCATCGTGGAAGAGTCTGTCATGGTAGCCCAGGATGCTCTAAAGTTGTGTTTTGTATGGGAGGTTATTTTCTAGGTGTTGAGAGAGCCAACTTAACTGGTTCTCCATGTGCTGACACTTTTAAGTTTTAGCAGGCGATAAATTTCGTCACTTTAAATTCTTGGAGTGGAGTGGAAAATCAAGTGGACGATTAGGATGGCCCCTAAAATTCTGTTTTTAGATTAGATGGTGGGTGTTATACAGACTGCTGTTCTATTTTCCTTTGCTTTGTTAGATTTATCTAAGAGATTGAACTTGGAATGGTGTCTTTTTTGTGATGAAGACCTAGGCTGGGGAATGAAAGTAGGGGGTAGGGATGGGGAATTAATTGAGATAGGTCCACAATGGTTTATTCATAACCTCTGATTTAACTCTAACCACAGCAACAAAATTAGTAGGGTAAAACTCCCAGCATAGCCTAAAATCCTGCTTGATGACCCATGATTCATAGACGGGATTTTCCCAGCCTATCAGTTTCTATTTCTTTGGCTGCTTTGGGCAATTTATCAAAAATGTCTTGATTTGATCCCCTGATGCAGAGATCTGCATTTCTATGCTGGCTTTAATTAACATACTGCTTAATATATACTTTATAATGTTCTAAGTATGATTATTTATATTTCCTATATTTTTTCTAATTTTCCAAAAGGGATTATAATTTTTTGTTTTTGATTTCTAATTATATTTGTAAAGACACAATTTTTGGATGTATTTAAATCATTTTCTTGCAGAGCCAACAGACTTAGTGCCCTAGAAAAGGACAGGTTCAGTACTACATTAAACAGAGGGGCTGCTGATCAACTTCTCATTTCAAAGCTTAACTTGTTGACTTCTTTACTTTAGCACAACAATGTTTTTGAAAATCAGGTATTGTTAAAGAAAAAGGATTTTCAACTCCATTAGCATTCAGTAAATCAAATCCGTTAGCTCTCAGGGAATCAAGAACCAAGACTGGTGGAATAGATCAGATTCCAGGGAGCAGAGCAAACTCAACAAGAGACAGAGGGAAAGGAAAGCCCACTCCTTTGGTCCTAAGGAATTGTGGCAGGAAAAACAGTTATGGAATTAGGGAACCAGGTGGTCAGTTAAGATCCTGACCTTCCTTCTTTGAGTTCAAGATCAGAAAAAGAGTGGAGTTTGGTAGGTATGCCAGTGATGTGCTTCCCAGATTTTAGGAGGAAACTGCAAAATTTTAGGAGCAGCCCCAGTATGACATGGGCAAGAGTAGAACAGTGGTGCTGATAGTCTGATTGACTGATGAGCCTCCGAAGAGGGATTTAGAAGCCATGTCCCAATGAGGGCATGTAGAAATTATGGAGTAGCCAGTAGACTAGTGGAGATCTGTGGTCTGAATGAAGAAGCTGCCTGCCATGGATGGAGTCTTAAGGACTAGGACAAATGGCTGTGCCTATGAACACCAATGAGGGGCACCAGCAGGCTCTTCCAAAAGGCTAGATGGGAGAGTCAAATTTCAGTAGTTACCCTCAGGGCTTATATCTAGCAGGGCCACAATGGCACGCTTGCATCATTTGTTTACAGTCAGTGTTTATGCTGATCGTTTTTATTGGACTAGCATCCATTCTGATTGGTTCATGCCATGCCATTCCTATTGTGAAATATTCTGAATATTACTCCAGGTTATCCACGTCAGAAATAGACTAGTCCTACTCCTCTAGCTCGGGGACCTGAGAGCAACTGAAGTTCACTGGCATGGATTGGAGCTCGCTTCCATTCACTGTCATAAGCCCAGAATTCTCTTGGGGAAGAAAGGAAAAAGAGGAAGCAATCTGAAAGACTAAACTTTTACTGTAAAAAGACTATATCCTCCAGAAAATGACTATAAAAATAGTCCTACTGAGGAGTTAACTTTGAATAGAATCAAAATTTAAATTTACTAAGACTGCTCAAACTAGGAAAAAAAGTAAAATATTGTCAATTAGTAAGTCTCACTGAGGTAGGACAGTTTAATTAGGAATCGTATCAGAGAAATAAAGAAACTATATGTTCTTTTCACATCTCAGAGTAGGATGAGCAAATCTTCACCCTCCTCCTATGTAGTCCTGTTGAGTCCGCTACAGGAGCACTTACTTTGGAAGGATGGCCCAAGCTGCCTTCTGATTGCCTCTGCTTGTTCCTCTTGCTTCTTTCTCACGTGTGTGCAGACATGTGCAGGGAGTCAGAGGTTGCTTTGGGGAGCCTCCTCCTTTCAGTGCCTCACTTTCACTGGGCATTTCCAGGTCTACTTCAGATAGAGCGCCTTCAGCCTCGTTCCCTTTCTAATCTCCCTCTAAGGACATCAACCTGAGTGGATCCCTTTCCAAACCTAGTAATAAACCCCTTTCTCTGGATTGGTCTCTTAACCGCTATGGTATTCTTCTCCCTTTTTAAAATTGTGTATCCCAGCATGGCTAAGATCATGTTGTTCATTAAAGACAGTGATCTAAGACAGTGAAACAGGTGGGAATAATAACACCTTGGATCGTATCTTTTTCGTCTTTGAAACTCCCTCTGGAAGTGCTCCTGCTTGTGTAACTTCAAGGTGAACCTTTACCATTATGGGTGTACAAAGCAAGGACCTGGATTCCCACTTGCAATTTAATGAGATGATTTTTTTCTTTTATTTGCGGGAGGTTAAGATGAGTTAATACATTCGTGAGCAAGATAGCCAGTATTCAAACTTAGTTTTTCCGAAATCCAGAGCCCCCAATTTTAATTCCACTAGCTTGGCACCAATATTTTTATAAACTGTTGGTAGCAAAGGAAAACAAAAATATATGGTGATAGGAGGATGGGCAGGTCTATGCCAATTTGATTTTGAGCCTCTCTGAAACCCCTAAATGACGAGATTTCAATGAGTACAGTGTGGAGTGCCTTCCTGGAAAGGAACTTTCGGAGATGTGGAACAGAAGAACGCTAACAACGCTTACTCCTTATACATTTTCCCTTACTGGTTTTGCCTGTGTACATAAGTATCTGCAGTAGGTAATTGGTCCTTAAAGCCACTGAAAGTTTCCGTCTGCAAGTCCAATTGTTTGTTCATTTATTTGTCTCTGTCTCTTTATTTCTAGCCTTTCCACAAAAATGTTTAACGTAGCAAATCTGTTAGGATAGTTGAATGGGTCTATTGACTAATGAAGAGGTTTCTATTAAGGTGGGGAAGAACTTTATGAAAACAGATTGTTTCAGCTGCTCTCATTGCCAGCTAGGGATCACACCACCTGGAGAACTCCACGCTCCCTGGGAATTAACAATACCTTTCCAGCAAGGTGTTTGCTGAGCAGTCTTGTTGGGCAGAAGAGGTTTCTGGGAAACGAGGCAAAGCTTAAGCCACTCGCAGCTCTGTGCTGGAGGAAGAGTGCATGTACGTGTGCCCCACCCCAAATGGCAGAGGATACCAACATTCCTGTTTTACTTGGAATATGTTTGAGAACAAACATTTAAGTATCTAAGTGGGTATGTCCATGTGTCTGTGTGATATTTTAGCATTTCCTTCAAGAAAATGATGTCGTCTCCGTGTGAAAATCTAACTGCGAAAGAGCTAAAAATGTATTTTCCTCATACATTTTTCTTTTCCATAAAAGCTTCCTAAACTAAAGTAGATCTCTCTTCCCTCACACCTTCTTGGAAGCAAAGTGCAAGATGATTCTAGAGCATTTGTGTGTCTGTGTGAGCTGACATGCCTAGTAATAAAAATAGTTGGCACTTACTAAATTCATACTGCGTGCCTTGCGCTGTGCTAGGTAGCTAGTTACATACGTTATTTCATCTAGTTCTCATTATGAAAGTTCATATTATTAGCTCTACTTGACAGATGCGAAAACTGAGTCATTGAGAGGTCAAGGGGCATGCCCAATCTTCAGCTGGTTGGGGTTGAAACTGAGGCCACCTGCGGACACCACACTCTTCATCACTGTGTTCTGCTGCCTCCTGAAGCAAATCAAAGTGTTCCGTAAACATGAAAGCAAGATTCCTCAGGGAGGGAGCACAGAGAAGGTTACCTGTGGACTTAAGTTGTCGTGGGATTAAGGAAGGACCTTGGAGTGTGTCAGAGGACCTGAGTTTTAATCCAGCTTCTTCACTTCCTCACTGTGTGAATGGCTGATGTACTTACTTAATTGGAATAAACTACATTGTTGAAAATTATTTTAAGACTAGGAAGGACAAGGAAACAAAGTAGAACCAACCAAGCAAGCAGATTTAAGTGGCGCTTGTTTGGCGGTGCGGAGGGGAGGTGGCGATCCTTCTCTGGCTGGGACATTACATTTTATAAAATTCAGATACCTGCTGAAAACAAAATGTTTACCAAAAGGCATAAAACATGCCTGGAGTAAATTCAAAGTGCTGCTTTTAATTTATAACTCTTAGCATCTCAGCCAATGTTAACTATTGTTAACTACTTTATTCTACTGAATGGATAAAATAAAGGAAATTAATTATATACCATTCTAACGGCTCAAAATATCTGGTGTAAAGCCATTAAAAGTTTCAACCTGGTATTAGAATAAAATTGCACATAGAATTTCACCATTTCACTGTGCTGACATTTTGAGGCTGAGTTAAAAATGTACGGCGGGTTTTATTTGTTTAACTGCCCTATAAACATCATGGGAACACGTTTTACACATTTATGAGTATAAAAAGATATTTCCTAAAGTTAACGTAGAATGCTGCCACCACGTTTCCTGGTTTCTATACCTAACAAAATAATTCTTGATTGTTTTGAAAAAAATTAGCAGAACGACGTGCTGACTTACTGATTTCTTCTTTCGCCAGAGCTGTGTGGTTTCCCTGAGTGGGCTTAAGAGAGAGGGAGAGGGGAGGGAGGGGGGAGGGAGGATACGAGCAGTCAATATGGAAGCTATCCTCGAGGTAGGCTCTGTCTTTGTAGAACTAAGACAAACCATCTTTTGTCTTGTCTTGTTCATCTGTTGAGTAGAAAGCTTGTGTGATTTGCATTTTGGAATGTTCAGTCCTTTTAATTTACTTCTAAATAATTTGTTTCTACATTAGGCTGCTTTGTTTGTAGAGAACAATACTTACACAAGTGTTTCATGAAGTAAAATGAACTAATGCTGCGCTTTACAAAGAGAATTTCAAAATAAAAACCATTAAGGATGAATGGCATGCATTACAGAAATCTCTACCATATGTCTGAATGGGTCTGTTGTACCAAGCTTATTTATGAAATTCATAGGCACTAATTTATCTAAGAAATAGAGTGATAATGCTTTCAAGGCAAAGAAAAAAAATAAAAACATGGTAAATATAAGACGCACATTAATCATCTTTCCTGTGACTCTGATTTTGGATTATCCTTTAAGAGTCATATCAAAAGGGTTGGTATCATAATATAGAAATTATTTAGGCTTAACAGAAGTTTGGCAGTACCAATTCTCAGAGGAGTTGGTTTGGAGAATGGGAGAACTCCCAATATCATTACACTTAGAAGAGAAAGAAATTTGACAAAACTGTAGGAAATTCTGTAACCAAAGAACTTCTAAGAGGTAGATTGGATGCACTGTGGTATATAAAATACATCTCAGAGACATTTCCCCCACAAGACTGACCATCTCATTTCAAAGAATTTTAGTAAAAACAGGGTGAGAAAGTTTTATGTAATTAGATATCTAAATATTAAAAAAGTCCTTTTCAAAAAGAACTTGGGCCCTTGTATCTTCAACGTTATATTCTGGATCTGCCGATTTAATCATACTCAGTTGATGACATCTTTCACTACTAAAACTAAAATACTTTGTACATTTCAAGAGTTATTGAATGAATCTCATTATTTTGTGCATAATTTGCTTAATTTGAGACTGAAAACGAAAATTATGGTCTTGTATGTATCACTATTTTTGTGCAAAATGTAATGTTTTAAAAGGTAAATATTCATGGAGTAGATAATACGAAAGAATTCGGTAATACAGAATCCAGCAGTAACCATGCACATTAATAGGAAACCCCTTTCGAAGAGAGAAGAGAGAAGCATGGAACTTCGGACCACTGGCACTGATGAGACTTCCGAGAAGAGTCGAAATGTTATAAAATTCAGTTTCTGTCCCTATAGATAGTCTTTCAAGATGATTTGTGAGGGACTTTCACTTCAGTTGTCAGCACTATTTAATTTTGGCTATGATTCAGAAATGATCATCTTAAGATATTCATGAGCAATAAAAGCAAATTCTGTGCAAAATTTAACCCACTGAGGCACTATGTCTTCCAAATGCAGCAAGAGTGGAGACTGGGTACTTCTCCCTCTGAGGTATGGAAACATACTCTCTCTCAGAAGACAATTCAGATGTGTGAGGGCCCGTTTCATATGTGTGAGGGGTCATTCATGAGCCATAGTAAAATATGGGGCCAGAGATTATAGCTTATGAGAAAATTGAGGTCATATCCTCACAATAATATCCTATTAAGTTAATCACTGTAGAAATGGTGAATGTTTAATAATGACCATTTTAAATTACCTATTCTGTTAAAGTGTGGATTGAATTGACAGATCTGACCAGTTATTTTAGCATAGGAAAATTTGCCTAACACAGTTGTCTGATATTGTTTTTTTTCATTTTGGTTCCCCTGAATATCATCCGATGGATTTCCTGTCGATGAGTAATACAGCAGGGAGACTGGACATACATATTGGCCATTTTTCCAGAGTTGAAACACTGCAATTATACCTTATAGAATCAAAGGGGAGTTTAAAGAGCATCTGGATGGAAATCCCAACGCTCTCACCTATCTGCTCTGTGACCTTGGTCAAATTACATAATTTCTCTAATAAACGGAGTATCAAGAAGATTATGTAAGAATTAAATTAAATAATATAGGCACCATCCACTACAGTGCATGGCACATTTTAAGCACTCAATTAATGATGCTTTTTATTATTTCGAGGGAGGATTAACGTTGGAGAAGAGTTAAATTTGTTGGACTGTGGGCCTAGGTGGACTGTTTCAGGTGAAAGGATTTGAACCAAAAGAAGGTAGTATACAGCCTTGGGGATGAAGGGGAAAGAGTCATAAAAATCACAATTTATTAAGCACCTTCTATGTTTTGGACCCTGTAGCAGGAACACAGGAGAAGAGAATGCCACATAAGAAAAAGTAGGAGAATGTCAAAATCAATATTTAGCTGATTACAGTTCTTACCAATTCCTTTGCAAAACTTTCTCCCTCTCAAAATAATCTGGGTCACACCTTTACAAGTAGTTTGCTCATTCAAGGCAAGGATTAAAAAACTAGTTTTGATAATTGGAGATACCTGGTATATTTCGTTGAAAATATGCTATTAAGGGAAAATAATGAGCAATTTTTCTCTTCCCGTCTGTGTCATTATGCATTCTGGAACATACTATGATTAAGGCAGTGACCACATATGTGCTCACGTAAATTTCTCTCTTTGAGAAAGTGAACCCTCAAGGGCAGTTATAATTTTGTATAGCCAGGGCCTAAAGTATTTTCATTACATAGTTGTGCCCAATGAAAGGTTTTTGAATGAATGAATGAGTGAATAAATGATGAGTTAGAGTGAATAAATGAATAGATGAATCTCCAAGTTAAGTCCAGAGCTTTTATGAACAGGGTCAAAATATTTATTGAGGACCCTTTGTCATATACATCATTGTCACCCTGCCAGTGCTGAAATGCATAAAATATTATGATCACCATCAAAGATGGTGAGGTTTTGATAAACATGATGTGTGCGTTCCTTGCTGGTGGCATTATCATTTGATAATCCCTTTAGAAAGTGACATGCCCATTTGTAGCAAAAGCCACAAATATATTCATATCCATTGCCTTAGAAATTCTTATTTCTCTTATGGAAATATTTGAACAGAAGTGAAACAAGCTAAACATAGAAAAATTTATTTCAATCAATATTAATGGAAAAAAGTTGGAGATAAACGAAAAGTCTAGCAAAATAATAATTTTATAGATTATGGTACATCAATACAATTATATATTATGAAGCCATTATAATTATGTGGAAACATCAACTTATGTTTACGAGCCAATATACATGAAAATAGTGAAATATAAAATACTACGTATACCATTATGGTACAATAATGTATGTATGTTATTGTACATATCGCACATTATCATACATTATTATACAGTTCTAAAAGTTATCTTATTTTCTTTTGTCATAAATATATACTGTAGTGCCTTTTCTTCTGATAATTCAGTGTCTTTATAGGACTGAGATTCATCATCAGTTGCTGTCAACATCCCTATACTAAAATTTTGGAATACATAGATGACTGCGTTAAGTGTGTGTAATATTGGTCTCTGGCTATATACTTTGAAGGTTTTTGTAAAGAATAAATCCCCAATATACATTCATTTTCTTATGTAGTTTGTTTATTTTCCCTGAAAGTCAACTTGAGGTAAAAAGTCAAAGGCTTTTTACCTTACAGGTTCAAATGTAAAGATGTCTTTGTTAATCTGGAGGCAGCGCATTGTAATTGAAAGGAACTCTTGGCCAACAGGTTGGATCTGTTGATTTTACAGATGGAGGATCCCTGAGAGGCGGGGAGCTGAGGTGATCTGGCCAGGGATACAATGCCAATTAATGGCAAAGCCAGGATTTAAATGTACGTGTTCTCAACTGAGAAATTTCCCACGCACGCCTCATGCAGAATACTGTCCCCATCATCCTAAACTGAGTGGTCAGCTCCCCTCCAGCTTCAGACCCCTTGAAGATTTTTGTCTACCTGCAGTGTCACATTTGCACCACGTTCCCGCGTCTAAGCAAAACACGAGTTAGCATCTCAGCCAGAAATCACTGCTTTGTACACAGTTGCGCAGAGGTAAATGCACGGCTCTTGGGCAGTCTTGTCTACATGTTCTCACTGGTTGCATCTCCTCCAAATCAGGAGTTCTGCTTCCCAGCTCTGCAGCATTAATGTGCTCACCTAGCTATAGCCTTCCTATCTGTCTCAACAGCCTTCCTACGGCCCCTCTACCCCCGCGGCCACAGGCAGAAATTCTGATCACAGCAAGCTGCTCCCACTGGGTGGCTTCCAAAAATCCACAAAGAACAAATTAGTGTTCCTGATTTGCTTCAGAAACAAACAGCAAAGAAGCTTCTCCAAAACGCTTGAAAAAAACAAACAAGAGAGAAAAAATAGCTTCAAGGGAAAACCTACCGCTATTCTTAAAGGGGCCTCTAGGAGAAGTCTTCAAAAAAGATAAATGGTTGCTGAGGACTATTTGGCCTTTAGCCTGTGGTGGGCCGATTAGTCAGCAGTGGAAGGGAGGATGAGTGGGTAAATTCATGTAAGGGTCCTATGGAGCCAATTTTGAAAGAATTTAAAAAAAAAAACACGCTTATTTCATTTAATGAATGTGGTAAAATGAACATAGATGATTACATTTCATCTCTACACGTGTGTCATTTGTTCAACCAGGAATCATTTAAACATGGCTTTCTCCTTTGTTCTCATTTGTTCTTGTCCTTCTCATTCCTCCCTTTGTGTCAATATGGTGAACGAGCCTTCCTGCTGTATCTTCTGTCTACCATGTTGTGGGAAAATTTGTGATTCTTTTATAATCAGAGCAATACATGATTATTAGTCAGAGAACCCTTCTTAGTCTCTTTGGAAAACTATTATTATTATTATTTTTTTTTTTTAAAGATTGGCACCTGAGCTAACATCTGTTGCCCATCTTCTCTCTTTTTTTTATCTCCTCCCCAAAGCCCCCCAGTACATAGTTGTATGTTCTGGTTGTAGGTCCCTCTCATTGAGCTATGTGGGACGCCGCGTCAGCATGGCCTGATGAGTGGTCCTAGGTCTGTGCCCAGGATCCGAACTGGCAAAACCCAGGGCCATAGAAGCCGAGCGTGGGAACTTAACCACTTAGCCATGGGGCCAGCCCCTGGAAAACCATTATTTTATTGCCTTTTTCAATAATATTCACCCAGAAACCTAGACAGTAAATAGTAACTGAGCATGTACTATGAATTAGGCACTAGTCTAGCCATCCAGGAAGGTCCAAATCTGAGTAATGCTTTGTCTTCGTCCTCAAGGATTTCACAGTGTGAGAAAGGGATGTGAAGACTTCCTGGGATAAGGTGCTGACTTAGCTAATCTATCTGGCTATGCTTTGTGTGCTTCCTCCTCTCCTGGCTTCTGTGAACCCAGTGTCTTTGATGAAGAAGGCAACCATCCAATAGAGAAGGGCTCAAGTCAATGGCACCCAAACATGGGTCCTTGGATTTGTACCTCCAGATGAACCTGTTGTGCTTTTTGAAACTACTTAATCTAGTATGGATCAGAGCTTTTTGGGGAGAGGACTACAATATCTGTTTTTAAAGATGCTCTCTAGGTGATTCTGACACTTCATCAGGTTTGGAAATCAACAATGGAGGAATCAATAAAGGACAAGAGGGAGTGATTGTGGAAACGGACAAGGTAAATCACCACCAGCAGACACATAGGAGGAAATATACATAATGGTTGAAGACTGTCACCTGTGGAATCAGAGTACGTGGGTTTAAATCCTGTCTCTGCCACTTAGAGTGTGAGATTTGTGGCTAGTCTTTAGTTTCCACATTTTGTAAAATGAGAAAAATAATATTACCTACCTCAGGGGATTATTATAAGGATTGAGTGAGTTAACATATATGAAGCACTTAGAACAGTACTGGAGATAAGAAAACATCCAATAAATGTTCCTGCTACTAATATTAGTTCTTCTTCTCCATCTTCACCCTATTCTTCTTTTTCTTCTTCTTATCATAAGAAAGTTAATGCTTAGAGTCTTACAAAAATACATGAGGGGTAGGAGTTTGCCTCTATTTAACCCCCTAGAGTAAAGAAAGCAAATAAACTGCTGATACATGAGACCCTCTAAACCCATCACATAATGGACTAGGTAGTTTTTTAACTTGTGGTTCCTTAGAGGCTTGTAGGCTGGGTGGGGTTTTTTGTGCTCAGTGGATGGGTCATACATAGCCACCTCACTCATAACTACATTATACTGCTATATATTCTAGAGCTTTCTATTTCTTCAACTCAAAGATCTTAGAAACAATAGAAATTATTAAGCATAGAAGAGACATTAAACAATTTTTAAATGTCTTCAATTGTCCACTTCTCATCATGGCCTTAAGTGGGCCCGTAAGTAATATTCATGTTCAGTTATATTTGAGTCAATCAGTAATCTTTCTGCTCATCACTGGGCGGTAGTTGGTGTGGGCTGTGAGGAAGTACTCTGGCATCAGACTCAGAAGACTGCATTCTCTTACAAGGGCTGCTCCTGATCACCAGAGTGGTCTTGGGTATGTCCTGTAATATCTCTGGGCTTATTATTTTCATGTGTAAATGAGATTTGGTTGATCTCTAGGGATAACTAAAGAGCATCCTCCTCCCCTCCAGTGGTTTATTTTACTCTGCCTCTTGTCCAAATTTGAGTCACAATAAGTCAAGAATATCCACTAATAAGGATTCTAATTGGCCCAATTTCAGGTTGCTGATTGGGTCACAGACCTAGCACATGGATCTCTCCTTTTTACCCTCTTCATCTTTGAGATACTCACTGTCTACTGTGGTAGCTGGGCCCAAGGCCCTTCCATTATTATCAACAGGTAGAATTATCAAATGTTTCCCAAAGTATCTTCTATTAGGATATTAATTCAATAAAATATTAAAAGTGCATGAAGAAAATATTTCCATGATAGAACAAAGATTGAGAAATAACATGTTAACAAATGTAAACTGGTTCATTTTTTTGACTACTCAGAATCTGTAATATGTAAATGTATACTGTGAATTAAAAATAAGAGAATATAATACAAAATGCTTCCAAAATATTTTGATCATGGAATGTTAACTTTCAAGAAATATCTCGTGGGATCAATGTTACAAGGAGTACACTTTTGCAAATGCTAGAAGAGTATTTACCACTTTTGGCTTTCTAAACAAGCGTCAACCTATAGTAAGTATGTTTTCTATCTGAGGTTCTATGAGGAAAAGTAACTTACCCAAAGACACATGGCAAATTTGAAAACTTTATGTATTTATCTACCACGACACTGTAACACATTCTATTCTTTCAGTTCAGATATCTCAGGAACAATGTAAATTGTCTGACTATTTCATTTACGAACAAATACAAATGTGGGATGTGAGGAAGAAATCTTAAGCCCCACTCATTTCTTGGTCCCTGTTGCCTGCCCAGGTCTGTTGTGCAGATCCGCACCAATGCTCGTATGCCAAACAAAAACAGAACTTAACTTCCTGACACCCAGTTTCTAAAAAGTTGCCTGTCTTCACCTAGACTTTTTGTATAAAAAGGAAAAGACTGAAATTGTTATTCACATTCTATTCACTGAGCCTAAAGAGCAATTGCCAAGGGGCCATCAAACCCTTAAAATGGAATGACTAGTAGTTCCTGTTCCAGTGTGAATGTTGGGTTTTTGTCCCGAATTAAGGAAAAGTTACTACACTCCCTTTCTCTAACAAAGGGGCATGGGTTAATGAAAATGAGATAACAAGTCTTTACTTGTGATAGGTTTCCTGTTTCTGGAAAATGTGCTAGATCTTTTTTCCCATGACCTACCCTTTAAGTTTCAAACTTTAGTTTTTTTGAACATGGTTGGTTTCTTAAATTCTATAATATTTTCTTAAAATAAAGGGGGATTTCACTCATTTTTACTCTATCCAGACTTTAGTGGAACCCTGAGTAGGTTTCAAATAATAATTCATTCAAACCAGAATTTCTTCTTTTTGCACATTTCTTTTTTGACTTGATGCCAGAGGAACACACAAAAGAAAGTGGAGTTTCTAAAAGTTGTCATAAGTAAATGGAGGTTTTATACGACCTCTCTTTCTTTGAAGATACAAGCCATGATTTTTCTTTAAGATGGGCAATCATGGCTGGTTGATATTTCTTTGACCAAGGTATGTGCCCAAACCAGGTTTGCTCTGTTATTTTAGAAGGAAGCCCTTTAAAAATCCAGCCATTTGGTAATGTGAATTTAACAGGGAAAATGATGGCCCAGTTAAACCTTTCATCAAAAATACAAAAGTTCATTTAAAAATGACAAGCTATTTTTTTTTAAATAGAGAGGAGTAGAAAAACAGAAATGGATCATAATGTCAATGCCAATGTAGCTCCTGATGACATTTTTAAAAAGTAATGGGTGTACATGCTTAGAAAATTTAAATTGTATGTGAGTACAAAATAAGACATAAATGTCTCACCTCCCCATCTTCCACAGCAGTAACTGTTGTTAACAGTTCTTTTTGTGTGTGAATGCTAATAATAATAATAATAATAATAATAGCCTACCAGCATCCATCCATCACTCACTCTCTCTATTTCTTGTCTATCAATTTGATAATCATTCAAAATTTCTGTATGCTTTAAAAATCTTAGCATGTGTACCCTTGTACACTTGGCTGTTTTCACATAACTATATATCTTGAATCTCTTTCCATTCTAATAATTATGGATTTACTTCATTCTCTTTAATGGCTAGATCTATTATAAATTATTTCATCAATAGGGACAATTTCTAAAGTTATCTTATACGCAAACTAAGAGTATATTTTCCTCATCTTGTTTTAGCCCATTGAAAAGACAAAGTAGTATTTCCAAGAATACATCTTCTTATTAATATACGCATATACTCCTTAGATGTGTGATCCTAATTTGCCAATCTTTTGAAATATATGCAGCCTAAGTATCCATTAGCGTAATTAGTAATTATAGGAGATTTGAAAATCTGGATTGGCAGTTATTCTCCTAAAGCCATATTGATAGATTTGGAATAGAAATTGTATTTTTCTGTAGTGACCTTGAATCAAAGAGGAAAACATTTAGCCAAATGTACTTGTAATCACAATTTTTTATAGTCTGACAGTCGAGGAGGTAAGACTAGGAAAGGGAGAAATTGAAACAATTGTTGAGTGAGTTTTATGTGCCAAGGATTGGGTTAGGTGTTAACACATACATTACCTTTAATTAAGGGAGTATTGTTATTGATTATTTAATAATTAGCTTTCCTGAAGTTATTTGCAGCCACTCTGAGATGGACATTGCAGAAAGCCAAGAGTCTTTATTATTTCCTTAAATGTACTGTCATCTGTAACAGTTCTGCCCCTATGACTGATGATAAAAACAACTAGAATGGGGGCTGGCCCCGTGGCCAAGTGGTTAAGTTCGCGCGCTCCACTGCAGGCGGCCCAGTGTTTCGTCGGTTCGAATCCTGGGCGCGGACATGGCACTGCTCGTCAGACCACGCTGAGGCAGCGTCCCACATGCCACAACTAGAGGAACCCACAACGAAGAATACACAACTATGTACCGGGGGGCTTTGGGGAGAAAAGGGAAAAAATAAAAAATCTTTAAAAAAAAAAAAAACAACTAGAATGGAGACAATATTAAGAAGGCCAAGATAGACTTAGATTCTTTCTAATATCAACAGTAACCTGACAGGGCCGTAAAAGGTGCATGAAAATTAAGTTGTTCAGCCAAACCTATCAACCTAGCAAATTTTAATGTCAGTCTTGCAAATGATTATGAACACCAGATACAAAGCTAGGGAAAAAATTAGCACATATGCAAGGGTAATTAAGAAACAGGCAAATTAAAATTTAAATGAGGACTTTCAACAATGGCAATGCATTTCTTCCCTGACTGATATTGGACATTATCTGTTCTTTCATCACTTTGTTGTGTGTACCTGTGAGAAGTCTCTGGGAAATTTTACTTAAGAAGATAAGAAAGACGTTAATCAGTCAGACCTTTCTGCTTTCCAGACTGCTATTTTATCCCTGACAGTGACATCCTCAGCTGCTCTTCCGAAGGCGGGTGATTGGGAACGTGAAGTATTGAGCTCAGTAAGGATTCAATAAATGGTAGCTATTGTTATGATGATCACTGTTACTACAATTTCAGTTTCAGCAACTCACTCATTTCTATTATTTCCCTTAATAGTGAGAGCATCAATCATTCATTTTCTGTAATTCTATTTCCTTTTATGTCTATACCATCTCTTAAAGTAACACATTTTGTATATTTGCTGCTTGCTATATAAAGTAACATTTCCTTTCTTTTTACATGCCTTAATGACATGACACCTCATTCTTTAATCTTATTTTTTTCCTATACTGACCGTACGAATACCATTCATGATTATATTCGTGTCAAGAATTAGTAGAAGAGTAAGGCATGAGATGTCAGGTATATGTGGATTCAATCTTTTCTGAGCCTCTGCTGTTAGGTCAGTGGCAATTCTGGGGCTGTGAGGATTAAATGAAAAGACATATGGAAAGAACATAACAAAGTGCCTGGCAGGTAGTAGGTGGTGAGAAAATATTATTTTTCCGTTCCAGCACCACTCCTATTCCTTACATTCTTCCCTTCCCTCCTTTTAGCATCCTATAAGGGATCCTATGGTTCTAGAGCAGCATGGGCCAACAGAATTTTCTGCAGTGATGGAAATGTTCTGTATCTATGGTAGCCATTAGCCGCATATGGTTATTTAAATTTAAATTTAACTTAATTAAAATGAAATTAAATTAAAATTTCTGTTCCTCATTTGTATGAACAACATTTCAAGTGCTCAGTAGGCACAATGTTAGTGGCTACACATATGGGACAGCACAAAGACAGAACATTTCCCTTTTCTTAAAGTTCGATTGAACTATAGGCTATAAATGTGGCTAGTGTGGCTGCAGAACTGAATTTTTAATTTCAGTACATTTTAATTTGTTTTCATTTAAATTTAAATAGCCACAGTTGGCTACTGGCTACACGGAACAGCACAGTTCTAGAGTATTCCAAGGGCTAATCAACAGCCTTGCAGGTTTTAATTGGCATTTTGAGATTTTCTCCGATGCCAGTGATTCTCAGGATTGGCTAGATTCATCTTTCAACTCCAAGTGTTTGTAATGTGTTTTTTGTTTCCCCTTCTCCCACTATGACTAGGGTTAGCTCAGCCCACATCTGATGTTCTTACATGCTTAATTGTCCCCAAGTTAATTCAAAGCTATTACATATCTCATTGGATTTTACTGATTTCACTTATTTTTAAACCTAGCTACAAAATCAATAAAGGACTTTTTGTGGTAGGTCTAATATTGTTCGGTGAATGACAAGGTTTAGAGAAAGTATATGAGAAAATGATAGTCTGAAGCAGGAGGTCTTAACCACAGAGACACAACGCACTGAGGAGCTGTGATCGTTTTCGAGGTGTATGATGAGTACTTTGTTGCTATTAACAAAGTGTCATCATTTGCAAATTATTCCCCTTTTTATTTTAAGAAATTATAACAGTCTTGATCACTGGTATAATGATGTCTTGCTCTCTTGAGTGGGAAAGAAAGGCGGTGTGGCATCACATCTGGCACACTGGTGGTTGCTCCCATACGTGGCTTCACTTATCAGATTGGGTCATTGATCAGAATGTCATCCACGTGTGTCACCAAGGAGAAAACTGTTAAAAGCACGATAAGCAATATGATATCAGGCAATACCTTATACTGATGCCTGGTCATGGGGACCGATCATTTATCTCCCACACTGTCTGGATCTTGTTGAAAAAATATTAGATGGCAGTTATTTAGTAATTAAACTGTTTTAAGTGTAAAAAGTCTGACTTAAATGAACGTATTTTTAAGGTGAAATAAGGTCAAGGATTCATCTTGTTGACAGAGAGAAGGGAAGACTGATGCAGTGGAAGAGGTGTTATGGGGGATTAGGACAAAGTTGAAAAGTACAGAGTCTGGAAGGCTTCACAAGCAAAGAGAGGTTTAAACATTTAATGGAAAAGGAGGAAAAGGTCACACGAAGACATATCTGAAGGTCAGGAGGTAATATAATATTGCCAGCCGCATGCAGAATGATTATTTAACTGAGTTCCCTGAATGTGTTCAGGTTTTCATTTGGGGATTCCTGAGTCACTTGTGTTTAGAATACACATAATGAGGGAATTTGGCATTTGTTCTTGTCTGTTTCCTTTATTTTACTTATGGGCAGGACAAAATTGTTCGAGGTAAAGATTACATGTTAGAAAGTGTCACTGGCCTCTGTAATCTTTCAGCCCAGATCCAAATAAATGACTAGCTACAAAGAAGTTTCATCCTGAGGAAAACTGCAATCACTTCTAATTCATTATGTTATTAAGGTAAACTGTATCAGAGGATTTGCATTTCCCAGTTTTCTCGGGATGGAGTCTGAGTTCATTCTATAAAATGGCAGGTAGGCACAAAGGCCGTATCAGAGCATCTGACCGCCGGGGGAAGAGGGCAGTTTGGCTAATGTAGTATCCTCTGCCCGTTTAGTTTGTTCTTTCTTTGCTGACAGTTACGTGGATTTAAAAGCCCGTTAGGGAAGAGCGTGTTTTGTCTGTAAGCAGTGGAAGCACATGATCCGATGGCTGTGCTATAAGCAGATCTAAGCTTCATTTTAGACAGGAATAGGTTTTCATTTATTTGGAGGCTAATTATAAATTGGAACAATATTCCTTTTGATGGACAATTCAA
The DNA here is from genome assembly GCF_021613505.1 of Equus quagga. Classification (NCBI taxonomy): domain Eukaryota; kingdom Metazoa; phylum Chordata; class Mammalia; order Perissodactyla; family Equidae; genus Equus; species Equus quagga. Next base: position 43,431,986 of record NC_060268.1, read on the forward strand.
TTGCATTTAAATTCAAATTAACATCTGCTGTTTATACTTTATATTGTGCAATCTACCTGAATCTAGACAGAAGCTATTAAAGATCTGTGGCTAGAGAATCTTTGTTCTCTGAAGAGTTTGAAGGAGAAAAGAGCATTTTCTAAACCCTCGTCATTGGAACCAGATTGTAGTTGCCCTTGAAAATCAAGGATGCTTTCCTTTGTCCACAGATGTATTAAAGGGGGTTGTGTAAATAAGCCCAAACACATTTTGCTAAAAAGGGTCTGTTAAAAACATTTGGCATTTTTCAAATGATATATATTTGGAATGAATAACATATTATGCTATTTATATATTTTTGATCAGATATTGTTTTAGCAATTTAGTTCATATACATTCATAAGTACATTTAAATCCATATGTGTATAAAGTCTATTCATATATGAATTCATTCATAGCTATATTTCATATATATGAACCACATTCAAAATGATAATATGTATCTATAGGTAGATGGATATATATAGATAAATATGCATATATGTATATAATAAATCAGTGTCTCAAAATTTCAGAACTGGAAATAATCAGCTACAGCTCATAGTTTTGGGTATTTTGCTTTTCTTTATACAACTCTTATTCACCTACAGACCACCTGATAATATTATAGATCACGTGGGAGCTGAGCATTCATGTGTTGCCAAGTGCTTGAAGAATGTGCTTTCCCCTGAGAAGCATGTCAAGCACAAGGACAGAGTTGTAGAGAATCTATGCTCAAGGATCGCTACAGAGTTGTGGGCAAAGACACATACAAGCCACTTTAAGTGTTAGTTTTTAAATTATAGAATCATAGAATTGGCACTTCCCCCAAAAGTAATTAGACAATTTATAAAATGACAGAAAGTTCTTATGGCATGATCCTCTGTCTAAAATTAGTCCTGATATCTAATTTACAACTCTAAGAAGTAACTGATCCTATCGGTCATTTTTATCTTTAAAAATAGTACTAGTATTATTTACCTTATTTGAGAAGATTTTAATATGAAATCAGCATAAAATTACTAAAAAAATACAACAGATTTTGCATGGGCATGATCTTGAATAAGACATTCAGGTCTTTGAATTATTTAAGTATTTATTTTCTAATTACTTGTTTGACAGACTATGATTTTGAAGCTGCAAAATATGTTAAAAGTGTTAATCATTATCTTGAACCAAGATGAGTAAATATGATGCTTTACAAGGATCTCATGAGGGGCACAGAGTTCACAGGTTCATCCTTCCAAACGCTTTGAATCCTCACTGTGCAGCATCTAATCTCTTTAAATGTTAAAAGCTGTCTCACGCTCCCCAACAATCCATCTCTCCAGAATTCTTATTAACAAAGATCAAAAATGACAAGCCCTACCTTACGTTTTTCTCCTATTGGTGCCCAGAAGGCTCCATAAAAGTTGTAATGAAGGATGAGGGCAAGGTTGAGAAATTACCAGAAGAAGCCGACTGGCTGTCATATGGGATACACTGAGCCACCTTGCAGAGTAGCATGGACGTGGCATTAACAGGGACCACGTGTGTTGCTCTTGATCTTACAGCATCAGAAAATAATTTCTTAGTTCACCAAAATTGGATCTGTCTCTTAAGGAGGACTCAAATTAACAAAGATTGAAAACAAACATATACACACAAACACACATGATCCTGAGTAGTATATTTAAAACCGGATTGCCAATTTATTACTTCGTAGAAGGAAACACAACTTTACACACAACAGAATATGTCTGATATTATAAGCAGAATATATTCTCTTGCAAGCCAATGAAAGAAAAAGTCAAATTATAATCAGAAATTTGCTTAAGAAGCTGAAATTGAAGTCAAAGTGGCTGAGTGATAAAAAGTGTTCCTTAAGAAAAAAAGTGCAAGATGCATGAAAAACGAAGAGCCTTAGTTTTCAAAGAGTTTGTAAAAATCAATAAGAAAAAAACTAATGTCAAAAAATAATGGGCAAAAAAGATAAATACCCAAAAAGTGAAAACAATTCACAGAAAAATAAGTACAAATGACCAGTAAATATATAAAAAATGATAATCAAAGAAGTGAAAATCAAAATGATGCAATTTTTATCCTGTGAGTTTGGCAAAAGCTTAAAACTCCAGTAATATTTAGCATTGATGAGGATGTGAAGAAAGAAACCATCTCAGACGATATGAGTGGAGCTCGAAAGTGGGGCAGCATTTCTGAAAGGAAATGTGGCATTATTAATAGAAAAATTTAATTCACAGGATCTTTGACCAAGTAACTTCACAGCTCAGGGTTTACTCTAATAATACGCTTGCAAAAGTACGCTAAGATATCTGAATGGGATGCACCTTGTAATAGCAAACAAGTGGAAAACACGAAATTCCCCTTCAACAAGGGACTGTCAATAAATTAAGCTAATGTGTTGATCAGAATACCATGCATGTGTGAAAAGAATGAGTTAAATTTATTGATGATGATGATGTAGAAAGAGCTTTAAGATGCATTATAAAATGATATACAAAGTATGCATTTTATATCCTCCTTTCTGTGAATGTTTGTAACAGTCATGTATTTTACTAAAGAATACAGCTAAAACTGTGGGTAGTGGGAGATGTTTAGCCTTCATTTTATACCTTTCTGTACTGTTTGAAAAACTTTATAGCATTTTCCTAGATTTCATTGACTTACAATCAAATATATGTTTAAATAGACACATTATGTATGTTCATATGTATGCATATGTGTCTATATATGTACACACGCACACGCAAGCACACACACAGACACACACTGTTGTAAAGTATTCCTTAGCCAAATAACTTGAAAGGCTCTTCTCCCTGTAAGGATAGCACCATCTGAAGTCTGTTAGCTGAAATTTGGTTTTCTGATCACTTCTTGATTGGTCACTGACTTTACTGCATTCAAAATACTCTTCTTTCACTATTTGCTTGTCATGTGACTTTGGACACATTAATTCATCCTTTTGAGCTCCTAGATTGTTGTTGCTATTGCTGTTTGCTTATGATCATTGGTAGCATGAGGGAAATGCTTGTGTCAATGAGATGCTATAAAGATTAACTAATAAACTGGCGTGTGCGTAGGTCAATGCCTGGAATCTAAAGGATGCATCGTCAATATTAGTTCTTTTTCTCTCTTCCAGTGCTTTTGGCTTTTTCCCTCCACAATGTCCCTTCTCCCCTTCTTCACTATGTCTTTCTCTTCTGCCACGTGAGGCTCTGCTCCTGGAAGCCAGAGTTAAAGTACTTGAATCAACCATATTGTGGGGCAAAAATACATTTCTGAGGTGACCTGAGAATCTAACCACCATCTATAAAATTGTTTCCAGAAAGTGACTCACAAATTAAGTTTTGGAACACAATCCTTTGAAAATTGGAGGGTACCTGGACTGTGACTAACAGCATCAAACAAAGATGCATTCTTTCTCCATTTTGCTTATTATCTACAACTCAGTCATGCTTTTCACTGCCTCCAAAGAGTGTGATTGAGCTCTTGATAAAAACTCTTTCAGTTTAAACACTATGATAGCCAAAGCAAAGTATTCATGGAGATTATGCTTTGCCTTCAGCATAGGAAACTGGCAGTGTACACTTATTGAGCACTTGCTGTGTGCCAGACACTGTGTCTGTTGTTTGATAGGTATTATCTAATTTAATCTTTGCAATTGCCTATGAGGCAGATATGACTCCTACTGTCTTCTAAAATAGGAAATCAGCTCAGAGAGATTAAGCAACATGGACAAGGCCATGTAGCTTCTAAGGGGCAGAATCAAAGTTCAGGTCCAGTCCATCTGGTGCCAGAGCCCTTGCTTTTTCTAGTGGTTGCTAACTGACTGAAGTTTGCCACTCCAGAGATTTTTACATCTTATTTCCAAAGCTACTTCTTTTCTGTTGGCATTGGCATTACAACATTTAACCCATATGTAGTCCTTCTATGTAGCTTTAAACTTGCTGTTTAAAGAAAAGCTTTTGACCTTGGTAGAGTAATGTCTCAATGGCTATCTCATAGAAGAATACTTTTTTTCTTGGCAGGGGCCCTTATTGTTTGTACGGTTATTCACGCACTTGCCAAGGGAACTGGAGTGGATTTTCTCTAAGTACACTGTGCCAGGATGCTCAACTCTCCTCTCCACAGCTGCCAGAGGTGGAACATGACCCTGGGACTCCTGCCCACACACAACACATTCACTAAGATTCCGTGAGGAGGTTAGAGGCTGCCGGGTCATAAGCGCTGTTGCTCCAGCATGGCTAAATTCATGATTTCAGGATATAGGTTACTTAAGAACGTGTCTTTTATTGCTCTTTTGTCTTTAGAGACTGTGGTTACCTCCCTCCTGTGTACTGTACCTGGGTCTGTAACTATTTCCTGCTGCATTAGTCCTACACACAAGCCAAAGTGTCCAGAGTTGAATTTTTGTGCTACCTCTATTCTGTATTTCCAAGTCAGACTCTCCCACTCATTTTTCAAGCACCAGACACCTGAAGTTTTTATGCTACCCACATTCTTTCAATATTGTGTCCTGCCCTGGGGCCAGAGAGAGTTATATTCTGTGCTTTACTATATTAGTTAGCTATTGGTGCATAGCAAACCACCCCAAAAAGTATTCACTGAAAAAAACATGCACTTATTTTGCTCATGATTGTGCAGGTCAGCCATATAAGCTGGGGTTTGCTGGGTACTTTTTCTAGTCTTGGCTAGACTTCTTTATGAATTTGTGGTCAGCTCAGGTCAGCTGTGGAGCAGCTTTACTGATCTTGGCTGGGGTCTCACACATTTGAGGGCTTGGCTGGGACAGAGGATATGACTTGGCTCTGATCCGCATGGCCTCTCATCCTCCAGCAGGCTAGCTCAGGCTCGTTCACATGACAGCTGGGCAGTGCTCCAAGAGAGCGAGCAGATACGGGCAAGGTCTCATGATACCCAGGCTCAGAACTGGCACACTGTCATTTCTGCAAAATGTTATTGTCCAAAGCAAGTTTCAAGGCCACCTCAGACACAGGAAGTAAGGGAAATAGACTCTGCCATTAACGGGAGGAGCTGCAAAGCCACAGTGCAAATGGTATGGATACAGGAAGAGGTAGAGAATTGGGGTCCTTCTGTAAGCAATCAACCAAAACTTCCTTCTTTGTTGCTCTTCTCTACCTCTCAGCAAAGTAATTTTTAGCTCTTGTCTAATCCATACCATGGTGCTGTCCTGGTGAGTTAGGTAAGGGCAGCTGATAGATACATAGTGATTTATTTGTGATGTTTAAAGGATACATTGCGAAAAAGCTGAAGTCCTCAGTGGAAAGGCTGTCAACACTCTCCTCTGCCTAAGAGGGAAGCTGACCACTTGGGCTGTGTGAACTGCTTGCCAGCGAAGGCGTTTCGAGCTCCTGAGCTAGGGATGAGGGGATGGGCTGCCCAAAGTGCTGTAATGGGATGGATGCTTTCTCAACTCTCTCTGATAAAGAACAGGACAAGTGATCAAGGCTAGACCCTTTCCTGCCACAATGCTTTTTCTTAACTCTCCCTGCTGCCGAATAATTATAGCTGCTCCAGAAATCAGGTCTTTCTGGTCTCTCACAGGTGTTTGCTAACTACTATGCTACCCTGGCTAGACAGCTCAATAACTTGATGCAGGTAAAATACACATGTCTGCAGAAAATCCTAAAGCAGCATCTGCAAACTTTTGCTCTACAGAATCTTAATCCTCTATCATGTTCCTTGAGAAATATATCCTGAGATAAGGTAAGTTTGATAAATATTCTTTATTAAATTAATAATTAATTCTTATATTGAATAACCACAATACATGTTAGTGTATTGAAGTATCTGGAAAAATCTGCCCTAAAGAAAGTGGGCTTTCTTTTTCTCATGTTCCTTCCCACACCACCCCTTCTTCCACTCTTCTGTGCCCTGCTCTGGGGCCCCTGGTGGCTAACCCCTGGGGAAAGACTCACCCAGGCTTTGTGCCAGCTGATCTTTTGTCAGGTTTGGCCAACAGAAGATGCCTGCAGAAGATGAAAAGGGCAGGAGGAAAATGCATTTTCTTTGCAGATTTTTTTGCTGCTTTGGTGCCAATTCTCTAGAAGTGGCTGGCTTCCCCTCTGACTACAGAGCTTTTCGGATAGCCCTCCTCCTGGCTCCAGCCTTCCCTGGGCTCTAAAAACACTATTTCTCCTCCTCACAATGTCAGCCCCAGACTTCCCTGTTGTGGCCACTCCCTGAGTCCTTCTGCATGCCTTGATTATTTCATTAACCCTGCCTACACTTCCTTAAGCAGCCCCTTCCTTAAAGTCTGTCCCTAGGGGTTCTGAGCCTGGGGTTCAAGGACCCCAATGACACCTATAGATAGAAAACAGAGCATCAGTTAACTTGGTTAGGAAATAAAAAATACTTTGAACTTGCTAAAAAAATTACCCCTTTATTTTCACGAAACTCTAAAATAAATTTAGCGTTTCCTTCAGTTGTGACTTTAGGCTAAAGACATTAGCAGTACCTCTGACTTTGTCATCAACAGATATCACAGATATTTTCATACCGTATTGCAGGTTTTGTTGATATCTTGAAATATTGTATATTGTTATCACTACTTTGAAACTATGTTAGTTCTGAGACCTGATACTAGATCATATTATTTAAATGCCTTAGAAAAGAAGCACATTTATTCCTATACTAAAAATTTGTTTGCTTAAAAATATTTTAACTGAATTTCAATTTAATTGGTATCGTTCTGTAATCTTTATATGTATTCTTTTATGTGTTTTCTGAAATGGGTTTCATAGGCTTCACCAGACTCCCAGAGTTTCATCAAACCCATGCACACACAAGGTTAAGAACTCCTGAACCATCTGAGTGAATTATCTTTTCTGCAGGGCTATGATTGATATAACATGAGCTTCCCAATTTATTTGACCTGGGAACCCATTTTTCATGTCCGTGGATTAGTATTTCATGGAACTAGTCTTTCACAAAACACGCTTAGGAAAAGATAGCCTACAAGAATGACCCATCAGATGAGATTTCCAGAAATAGGAGCAATCAGTCATGGAGATGTCCACTCAGAAAGGAACTGGTGACTCTCACTGGGTACAAGGCTGAGGCTTCTCAGACTTGCTCTGTCTCTTGTACTTTTCCCCAACTTGTTTTCTTTCCAGTTGCTACTTATTTTTCTCTTAGGTTCCATGCTCTTGTCCCTTACCTCCTTTTCTCTTTATATTCTCTGCTTGAACCCCTCTCCCATGTCCTGAACCCTATTTCACAAACCCTCCATTTTCATTCCCATGGTGAGAACACACTTGTTGCAATATTGGCTACTGCCAAACACAAAGCAAGGAGCCAATAGCACCAAAAAGGCTCCATATTCATTTTCAACCTGCAACAAACCTGTTAGCTACTCTTCCTCTGTCACTGAAAATACAATTTAGTCCTGTCAGGATAGTCAACCAATCTCACACATTTTTTTTTCTTATTCATCTCTGGTTCTCTACTAATTAACTACAAAGAGCTAGAGATGACCACTACTGTGATATTACAAATGCACCATCTCCTCCATTAACTGTGCTCTCTGAGAGCAACATTTTCCTTTTATTTATTTTAGTATTCTTAAGTCTCAATACCAGGAGTTCAATTATGCTTATTGGATGAATAAATGAGATGCAAATTTAAGCCAGGGCAAGGAGGCTTTGCTTTGTCAACAGTTTTAGGGACTGAGCAACCATACTAAAGGAAGTTTAAGGACAGCATTCATATTTTATTCATCATTAGACTCACTAAGGACCATGTGCGCAGTGTTGGATGCTTGCTGATGGGGCCATGATCCCAGGGTCCATCCATATTTCTCAGAGGCAGAGCTCGAGGTAACACATTTACCCTTTAGAATGATAAACTACAATGCTGACCATTCTCCCTGAATATTTTATTTCTTTGCGGATATTTTACAAGGCTTGTGACTATGTTCTTTGGTTTTTTTTTCTTTTTTGGTCCCTTATAGATCAATGCTAAATCTATGTTAAGACTAAGCTTCCAAATAATAATTCTTTGTTATCTTTTTTAAGAAATAGAGAAAAACATTTGCATTCATTCTTTTAATTGCATATATGTACTATATCATAGAATATATACAATAATTTTATTTTATATAAATATTCCAATGTTTTTCCTCTTGCTTACCCATCCCTTCTCATTTTTACCACCCCCACTTTTAACCAGACTTCTTGTTTGAAATATGAAAAATTCTATTGTAAAATTTATTTTTCTAAAGTACTAGGAATCCTACATGATGTTTTAATTTGTAAATTTTTTGTATCTTTTAAAGTTAATTTTCTACTACACTTACTCTTTGAGGGATATTTTCTACTTTTTATCTGTTCTCTCTGTTTTATGTCTATAACTTTTCTCCCAAAGGTATTTATAGTCTTTATCCCCCCAGAGCTTTTTAAGGGTCTCACTGAAGTTGGAGTCCTCTGCAGGGTCTCTCCCTTTGATTCTCACTTTTTTTGTCACCTGTGGCAGTGCTCTTTAAGTACTTTTACATCGAAGCTGGTGTTTTGAACTGCGCTTCACATGGCCAGTTTTCTGACATCAAACTTGCGTGTTCTCATTGCCTGTCAGATGGCTCCAAGTTACCCTTCAGCTTTGAAGGAGGGAGCTTGAAGATTGTCTTCCTCCGTGTGCACTCTAACCACTGATAAATAAAGTGATCATGCGCCTCTGTCTTGCTTTTTCTGGTGGTCACTAACCTTATCGCAAATCCCAAATTCTGTCCGGTAAGTGAAACTGTAGATAGCTTGGGAGAGGACATCGTCTTGCCAGATGTGATTCTTGGATTTACAAATGGTACATGCATGTATATGAACTACTCTTTTTACATCTCTAGTCATATAGTTACATTCCCCTACTCTCTTCTCTCTTCATTACCTTTTGAGACAATATCTATAATAATTTATGAACCTCAGCAACAACTATAGATTCTTTTTTTTATGTTTGCTATCAGATTGTGATTAAAATGCCAAAGCACTTTGATTCTGGACAACTTGAGTGTCTACATCAGAAAAGATGGAATATTATTTGTTATTAAATTTCTTTGGCTTTAACTCTTATCCTAACCCTGACTTCAAGGACCAGGTTGAATGTCATCTCCTTGGTGAATCCATTCTAAGACTTTTCCCAGCAGAGTTAATTCTTCCCTCCTGTGTGCTGCAGAGATAATCATGATAATATTAATTATTAATATATCATAATAATGATAATTGCATTCATTGGCACTTAATGTTTTCCAGGCACTATGCTAAGTACTTGCCGTATACTAGCTAAGTTACTTTTAGCAATGACTCTGTGAGTTAAGTATTCTTACTGCCTCCATTTTACATAGAAGGAAACTGATGCACAGATACACTGTGCAAATAAAATTTGATCTGAGGTCTTTTTAACCTTAAAACTTTAGTAGCCGTTCAGGTCCGTTATCTCAAAAGAAAGATCGTGGTTTACCATTTTATTCCCAGTCACCAAAATGCTTGTCACATGGTAGGTGCTCAATGAATATTTGTTGAGTAAGTAACTATGAAAGGGAATTCTTTCTGTCAGTGAGAATTATTCAGTTGAACTTACAATTCTGGAACCTGCTAACAACCATAACTCATAAAAAATTGCTCTTTTATCCTTATTTAATCCTACCTTGATCTCCTACTTCCTGTCACTCCAAGCCAATAGTTTTACCTTTCCTAATTTCTTTTTAGGCACTTTCTCCCCTTCTTACTGTTCTGTGGTGCTGTGGGGATGGCAGAGTTGACCTTGCTTGGTGGTGTAGGGCAGAAGGTCTTCTGATTTCTGAGGTCCTGAGCGCCCTTCCTCCTCTCCCCATTACACCCTGGAAATCTCCCAGTTTTGAGCACCAAGCTCCTGAGTCTTGTGGTCTACTCAGATTTGATGGGTCTGCCTTTTATTACAGGGAACTCCATCATCTCTGGAGACCTGAGTAAGAAAAGGCCTATCTCACCAAGCCACATTTACGTAAGAACCTAAGTAGAGTTCCTTTTCCTTTACCGAAAACACACACAATAACATTATTGTTATGGGTTGGATTGTGTCCCCACCAAAAGATGTCTAGGTCCTAACCCCCAGTGCCTGTGAATGTGACCTTATTTGGAAACAGGATCTTTGCAGATGATGAGTTAAGTGAGGTCATTATGATGTGGGTCCGAATCCAATGACTGTGTCCTTATAAAGAGGGGAAATTTGGACTACAGACACCCATATCAAGAATGCCATGTGAAGATGAAGACAGAGATCTAGGTGATGCATCTCCAGGTTGAGGAATGCCAAAAATTGCCCGCAAACCACCGGAAGCCAAGGGAGAGGCATAGAACAGATTTTCCCTCATAGTCCCCAGAAGGAACCAACCCTGCCATCGCCCTGATCTCAGACTTCTAGCCTCTAGAACTGTGAGACAATAATTCTGTTAAGCCCCCCAGTTTGTGGTACTTTGTTATGGCAGTCTGAGGAAACTAACACAATCATCTATCCAGATTTGGCCATCTCCCTGTCTAAAGCAGAGACGAAATCCAGAGACAAACCAGGAAGGCATCTGGGTAGCTACGACAGATGCCATAGATCCAAACACGGGTATTTTGTGAACTGTAGGCCGTCTCACAGAGCCTGTTCATTTCTTTTTAACTTACAGTTCTAGCAACTGTCTTTTGTTTTTCAAATCCATAGCTGCAACAGATGATTCAAAGGGCCAAAGGAGCTTCCACATAGACACTGACAGTGAAAGGTAGCAATCTACACTGATAAGATAGCAAGGGAGCAGTCAGAGAACCCAGGAATAGCAAACAATGTTACCGACAATCCAGGAACACTGGTGCTTGTGAAGAAGCCACATGCGGAACAAGATGAGCAGGGCCTGGCTCATCATCCATAGACTTTGCCTTGGACTCTCCCTCTTTCTAACTCCCCGGAGCCCATTCCTTCATCCTATTCCATATCCTTGCTTCAGTTTGCACCAAGTACTGTGCTGGCTTATTTTCTGGTTTCATTTTTCTGATTGCCCTTCCTGGTTCTACCCCACTCTCCGTTCTGAATTTTTAACCTGGTAAGTCCAGTGTTTCCATATGTGTCCTATACCCAAACAAGTTTTTCTTCAAAGCCCTCTCTTGTCAGCCAAGGGAAATAGGACTCATTTGTTAAAATGCCCAAGACCACAAAAAGCAAAGTGGTCAGGAGCTCTTTAGGGTAGAAGTGTACATCCTTGGACACATGATTATCCTCAAGGGCATCATGGTATTTTACAAAATACCATATGATCATCACAATGACCCTGGGTCATCAAAATATTAAAAAGACAGCTACATATATAACAATGCTGCTTAGAAAAGCTTCTACTTTTGTTGCATAAATAGTTAAAAGCTTAAAGTCATGCTGGTCCAAATTAAATCCTTATGGGTATTGGAGAACTGTTTCTACCTCTCTCTATTTTCTTTCTCTCCCTCTCCCTCTCAGTCCCCACTTCCTCTCCTCTCTCCCTGTCCCCCACTATGCACACATGTGCACACACACACTCTCCTTTAGAGATGTTGGGCTAGCAGAACATGTGTACAGGATTGGAGTGAGTGTCACCTGACCCAAAGCATCCTCATAGTCGCCTGATTGCCACTTAGTACTTTCCAACCTTTTTATTCATCTACAGTACAAATGACATATGGCGTTATGTGAGCAAATAGTCCTGTGTCAGGAATTAAGTGTAATCTCTCAATTTGGGCTCTAAGCCTCCTACTGTGAACGACAACAAAAAAGCATGTTGGAATGAAGTCACTGAGGTTGACGTTATTATAAATAAGTTGAATGTACTTTATTTTTTAAAAAACTCTTTGTTACTTCAATTATTATTAGTTGATACACCATACAACTATTTGAAACATACTAGTAGCCTGGAACCATGCCTACAGATGCGCCGGTTTACTGGGAAGAGCATTGTTTTAGTATTAAGACAAATTCAGATTACTCCTGGCCCTGGCGCTTTTGACCCGGGGCAAGTTTGCTGTCTACGCCTCCTCAGGTTCATCTATGAGGGTAAGAAACTGCTGTCACAAGATGGTTATGCAGATCAAATAAGATGATACATGATAACAGTTAGCTCTGTCATAGCACCAATAAGCCCTGATAAATGTTTATTTTCTTTCTTTCTGCTCTGTTTAATCTGAATCAATTTCTAATTGAAGTCACTAATATACAGAAAGAAAAAAAAAGATTGAAGTCCACCTTTCCTTTCAGATTACTCGGATGTGGTCCTTTCCTTTCTTTGTTTACGGCTTTGACACTTTGAATTTGTCAAAGGGATTAATTCTCACCCTGGAAGGCTGAGACCAGGACCTCTGTAGGGAATGAAATGCAGACAGGTGGAAACTTGAGGAAACTTAGGGGAGGGAGTGAAATAAAGATAAAGGAGAGGCAGCAGAACCAATCCTGGCAGCAGTGGCCATGGGCCAGCCTCTCTGGGGTGCCCAAGTGGGTCTCTCGGCATAAGGACAGGGAAGGGGCAAACTGCTTGCTTCAAAGTTTTGCCTAGTGATGAATAAATAACTACGAATAAATAACTCTCTTTGTATCCATCGCAGTCCCTAGAAAATTGCCTTACATATGGCAGGCTCTCAGTAAGTGTTTAATGAATGGATGATTTATTCAATTAATCACTGAATGTTAAATTGGAAAGGGCCTAAGAGATCATGTAATCCCAAACTGTTACAATTACAGCTGGGAAACTGAAGCCCGGGGACTCTCACTCTTGAGCATATTCAAGAGATGAGGACCCAGATCTGACTCCAAGACTGAGGCCCAACACTGTAGCACAGACCTTTATTTCAAACAAGAATCAGAGAATGCATTGGGACCACAGATCTACTTATTTTCTAATTAAAAACACCCCAACCATCAGATTCTATTTCTTTGTCTTAAGGGCTTAGAATGTCTGGCTACCCTGTGGTGTGTTTTGCATTCAGATCTCTCCATGTGGTCCTCATGATGCTGAAAAAAATGAGGATGCAGCTGATGGTCATGGATGTATATTGAATTACTGATGAGAGTCAGTAATTGTGCTCCATGAGGTCTTGTGCTATACAGCTGGTGCAGGCATTGGCTCCATCTGTCACAAGGGATCTTGCTCCTCTCCCATTTGCCTGCTGTCCTTGGTCCAGACTCTACACTTCGTATGTACGCTGTTCACTTCCATAGCCTTGGTATGAGCTTTTGGCTAATCAAATCCTACCTGCCTTCAGGACCAGCTGAAATCATATTTGCTGATGAAGCTTCTCTGCCTTGACTCTTCCAGCCATATTGTTCTCCCTCTCCACTGCACCCTTGAAGCCTTTGCCCTTTGACCACCTTTTATTCTTCATTGTCTCATGTGTGGCACAGAATATGCTCTAAACTTCTATCTTCTTTATAAGACTGATGACATATTAAATGTTCATTGAATGAATGTTTGGTCAAAATCCACTTGGATTAGAGTTGCCAGATAAAATACAGAATACCCAATTAAATTTGAATTTCAGATCAACAAACTTTTTAGTATAAGCTTGTTCCAAATAGTCCAGGAAACTTACTTATATTAAGAAAAATTCATTGTTTATCTCAAATTCAAATTTAACTGGGTGTTCTATATTTTTATTTGCTAGTTCTGGCAACTCCAACTTGGACGTGTTTTTTTCTTGAGGCCTCTTGTAAAGAAATTCTCCTTTGGAGTAAACACTGTTTGGAGATTAAGCAACCAACTAAACTTATCTTTTAACTCTAGGAGCTCAGATCTGCCAGGATTTCTTGATTTATCTGCTCTGGCTTTCGCTGCTTAATCCTCATACTCTCATTTAGCAAAATTTATTGTAACACGTTCTCTTCTTATACAGAATCTGATATATGCCAAGTTGTATATCTTGGACTGAAATTCACAATACTTTGTACTAATCCTGGATTTCCATGGTTACATATAAGAACAATTAGCATGTAAAATTTAAACCAAAAAAACACTACCAACAGCTGACATATAAATGTGTAAACATCAGTCTTCCGTCAGCTCTAGGAGGGTAAAGATTTTCCTGTGTTGCCCTCCTCTGTCTCTAATCTCTATTACCTAGAACAGGTGGCAGGTGCTCTATAAATAACTGGCTCATAATCTGCCTTCTCTACCCTCATCCATCCTTCTACTGACATTAGAGTCACAGCCCATTAGGATTTCTTTCTTGGTACCCTGCACTTCTAAGTCAATGGTTCTCAAAGTGTGGTCCTTGGACCAGCAACTTGTAACCACACCTGGGAACTTGGTAGAGATGCACATTCTTGGGCCCCATCCCTGTTCTATTGCCTCAGAAGCTCTAAGGGTGGGGCCAACAATCTGGGTGTTAACAAGCTTTCCAGGTGACTCTGATGCACTCTTAAAGAGTTACGAAGATAACCAATGGTTTCCTATGTTTTTATGTATAAAAGGTAGATAAAGGATTGTGGGTGATTATCACATTGCTTAAATATACTTGATGCAAATAAATCTAGGTCACTATTCAGACTTTAACAGACTTTTCCTCTCTTTTGCCTTCTTTTTCTCCTCCCCTGTTGTCTTCTTCCTCACAAAATAAGCCTTGTTTCTTCACTTTTACCAAATAGGTATGTTGAAAATACCTCCTTCTCTCTGTCACTCCCTTCCTCCTGCTCTTCCCTCTTCTCCCCACTCTCCTTTTCTCTCTGTCTTATTTGGTTGAAATCCCCAGTTTAGCCACTGAAATCCTTTAAGCAGGCAATTCTCCCATCCTTGTCTTTCACTCATGTAAATGACCCTGGACTAACATCTTTACCAATGCTCAAACCTCTTTTTCAGCTCACCTAAACAGCCTGCTCTTTTCTTTCTTTTCTTTTTTTTTTTTTTTTTGAGGAAGATTATCCCTGAGCTAACATCTGCCACCAATTCTCTTCTTTTTGCTGAGGAAGACTGATCCTGAGCTAATATCCATGCCCATCTTCCTCTACTTTATATATGGGATGCCTGCCATAGCATGGCTTGACAAGCGGTGAGTAGATCTGCACCCGGGATCCAAAGTGGTGAATCCCGGGTCGCCTGGAATGTGCAAACTTAACTGCTGTGCCACTGGGCTGGCCGCTATGCATTATTATCACTAAAATCCACTTTTCATCACCATTACTCCCACTTTTCAAGGTAGAGATGCTTTTAAATTCACACATCTGTTTGAAGAAATGAAATCTGTCCCTTATACTTTCCAGAATTTGCCATTCACTAAGCTTCTATGTATCTAATTCATAATTACTTTTGTTTCTTACATAGGACGATTCTTCTATTTCTTAATCCATGAGACTGTGCCCCAGTTGTTTATCTCATCAGGAGATGTCGATTAGAACAAGAAATATTTCCTAATTCTTACTCTGTGCTTGTTGTTTCCAAAAAACTGTCTGAGAGTAAGCCATAGGCTAGACAGAAAGTAGAACCTTTCTTTGGCCATTGATTCTTTTTTTTCTAATAAAATTCACATAACATAAAATTCACCATTCTAATCTTTTTAAAGTATAAACTTCAGTGGTTTTTAGTATATTCATAATATTATGTAAACGTCACCACTGTCTAATTCCAGAACATTTCCCTCACCCCAAAAAGAAACCCCATAACTGTTAGCAGGCAATCCCAGTTTCCTCTTTCCTCTAACCCCTGGAAACCACTGATCTACTTAGTGTCTCTATAGGTTTTCCTTTTCAGGACATTCTGTTTAAATGGAATCATACAATATGTGGCCTTTTCTGTCTGGCCACTTTCATTAAGTATAGTGTTTTGAAGGTTCATCCATGTTTTAGCACCTCAGTCTTTTTATGGCTATATAATATTCCACTGTAGGTATATATCATGTACTGTTTTTCCATTTTTCAGTTGATAAACATTTATGTTTCCACCATTTGGCTATAAGGAATAATGCTGCTCTAAACATTTATGGTGAAGTTTTTATGTGAACAATTCCCTTGAGTATATATCTAGGGATGGAATTGCTGGGGTGTATGCTTAACTCTATGTTGAAATTTTTGAGGAATAGTCATGCTTTTCCACAGTGGCTGTCACATTTTACATTCCCATCAGCAAAGTATGCAGGTTCTAATTTATCTACATCCTCTCCAACACTTGTTATTTTGTGTTTTTAAAAACTTATTATAGCCAACATAGTGGTTGTGAAGTGGTATCTCATTATGGCTTTGATTTGCATTTCTCTAATGAATAATGATGTTGAGCATTTTTTCATGCACTTGCCATTTGTTTATCTTGTTTGGAGAAATGACTATTCAAATCCTTTGTCAGTTTTTTAATTGGGTTATGTTTTTATTGTTGAGTTGTAAGAGTTCTTTATATATCCTGAATGCTTATCAGATATATATATATATATATATATATAAATGTATCTATATGGGTGTATCTATCATCTGTCTATCTATCTCAGATGTGCAAATATTTTCTCCTATACTGTGTGTTGTCTTTTCACTGTGTTCTTTGACACAGAAAGTTTTGATTATGATGAAGTCTAATTTAGTTTTTTCTTTTGTTACATATGCTTTTGGTGTCATATTTAAGAAACTATTGCTTGATCCAAGCTCACAAAGGTTTATACATGTTCCCATCTGAGAGTTTTATACTTTTAGCTCTTACATTTAGGTCTTTAATCCATTTTGAGTTAATATTTGTATATGGTGTGAGGTAGTGGTTCAAAATCATACTTTTGTGTGTGGATATTCAGTTGTCCCAGCACCATTTGTGGAAAAGACTGTTTCTCCCTATTAGAATAGTCTTGGCACCGTTTATTGAAAATCAGTTGAATATAGACACATGGGTTTATTTCTGGACTCTCAATTTTATTCCATTGATCTCTTTGTCTATCCTTATGCTGGTACCACATTATTTTGATTACTCGACCTTTGTAATAAGTTTTGAAATCAGGAAGTGTGAGTCTTCCATCTGTGTTTTTTACTTTCCAGATTATTTTGACTGTTCAGAATCTTCTGAATTTCCATATGAATTTTAGGATAAGCTTGCCCATTTCTGTAAAAATGGCAATTAAAATTTTGATTGTGATGGAATCGTACCTGTAGATGAATTTGGGGAGTAATGCCATCTTAATGATATGGAGTCTTTTAGTCTGCGAACATGAATGTCTTTCCATTTGTTACAGTCTTCTTTAATTTCTTTCCACAGTGTTTTATAGTTTTTACTGTACAGGTCTTGCACTCCTTGGTTAAATGTGTTCCTAAGTACTTTATAATTTTAAGTGCTATTGCAAATGAAAATTCTCTTAATTTCATTTTCAGATTGTCCATTGCAAGAGTTTAGAAGTACAACGAAGTTTTTCTTATTCATCTTATATCCTGCAACTCTGCTGAATTCTTTTATGAACTCTCATAGTGTTTAATGGATGTGTTTGTGTGTGTGTGTGTGTGTGTGTATGTGTATTCCTTAGGATTTTCTACATAAGATATCATGTCATCTGCAAATAGAGATAGTTTTACTTCTTCCTTTCCAATTTGGATGCCTTTTATTTATTTTCCTTGCTTAATTGCTCTGGTTAGAACTTCTAGTATAATGTTGCATAGAAGTGGCTAGAGGAGATATGCTTGACTTGTTCCTGATCTTAAGGAGGAAGTATCCAGTCTTTCACAATTAAGTATGATGTTTAATAATTTGAATGTTCTCACATTTTGTCTAGGTCCATCCACCTAACAGTTTGTCAATTTTGTTGATTTGCTCAAAGAACCAACTTTTGATTTCATTGATTTTTTCTGTTGTTTTTCTATTCTGTATTTCAGTACTCTAATCTTTATTATTTCCTTCCTTCTGCTTACTATGGGTTTAGTTTGTTCTTGTTCTTCTAGCTTCTTAAGATGGAAGGTTAAGTTATTGATTTGAGATCCTTATGTTTTAAAGTAAGCATTTATGGCTATACATTTCCCTCTGAGTACTACATCCCATAACTTTTTATATGTTGTATTTTCATTTTCAGTTATCTCAAAGTATTGTTTAATTTTCCTTGTGATTTCCACTTTGACCCATTGTTTATTTAAATTGTTTATTTTCTATAAATTTGGGAATTTTCTATATGTTTTCTCTTATTGATTTTTAATTTTATTCCATTGTGGTCAGAGAATATACTTTATATGATTTCATTCTTTTTGAGTTTACTGAGACTTGTTTTGCGATCTAGCAAATGGTCTATCCTAAAGAATTTTCCATATGTGCTTGAGAAGAGTGTACATTCTTCTGTTGTTGAGTGAAGTGTTCTATGGATGTCTGTTAAGTATAGTTGGTTTATGTTGTTGTCCAAGTCTTCTCTTTTCTATCAATTGTCTATCTAGTTGTTTTATTTGTAACTAAAAGTGAGATGTTAAAGTCTCTCTCTATTATTGAATTGTCTTTTCCACTCTCATTTCCATCAGTTTTCATTTCATGCATTTTGGGGCTCATGATTAGGTGCATATATGTTCACAGTTTTTGTATCTTCTTGAAGAATTGACACTTGTATCGTTAGATACTGACCCTCTTTGTACTATGTAACAATTTTTGTCTTAAAGTCTATTTTGTGTAGCTACCTCAGCTCTTTTTTCTTTATTGTTTGCATGGCTTATCTTTCCTGACCTTTTGCTTTCAATTTATTTATGTCTGTAAATCTAAAGTGAGTCTCTACTCAATGGCAAGCATTAGTTGGATCTTAGAGAAATGACTGATTCCACGGCCAGAACAGAGCAAGTACAAGACAAACCTGGAACATCTTGTGCCAGAAAGCAGTGTTCCCAATTAGTATAGAAGGTTTAGTACAATGGATAAACCAATATTGAACCATTATTTTTAAAGTCTAGAATTGTTTGCATTATGGTTCACTCAGTGTTGTACAGTTCTATGTGTCTCAACAAAAACATATAATGTTAGTGAAACTATTCTGTGTAATACTGCCAGACTGTCTTCCAAAGCAGCTGTCCCATTTTGCATCTCTCTCAGTAGTGAGTGAGAGTTCTCATTGCTCTACATCCTCACCAGCATTTGGTTTAGTCAGTGATTTCACCTGTTCTAATAGGTATCTATTGGTATCCAATAGTTGTTTTAGTTTGCAGTGCCCTATTGGCATATGAGGCTGGGCATCTTTTCCTACTATTATTTGCTATCTGATCTGTATATCTTCTTTGGTGAGATGTTTGTTTAGGTTTCTTGCCCGTGTTTTAGTTGGGTTGTTTGTTTACTTATTGTTGAGTTTTAAGCATTCTTTATGTATTTTGGATGCAAATCTTTGATCAGATATGTATTCTGCAAATATTATCTCCCACTCTATGACTTGTGTTTACCTCCTATTAACAGTGTCTTTCACAGAGTAGAGGTTTGTGATGTTAATGAAGTTCAACTTAATCAACGTTTTCTTTCATAAAATATAAATCAAATTTTTGGTGTTGTGTCTAAAATCTCACTGCCAAAGCCAAGATCGCCCAGATTTTCTCCTACATTATCTTCTAGAAGTTTTATACTTTTGTGATTTACAATTAAGTCACAATCCATTTTGAGTTAGTTTTTGTGAAAGGTGTGAGGTTCACGTCCAGCTTCATTCTCTCATGTGTGTATCAAGGTGTTCTAGCACCATTTATTGAAATGACTGTCTTTTCTCCATTGAATTGCCTTTGCTCCTTTGTCAAAGATCAGTTGACTATATTTGCATGGGTCTATTCCTAGGCTCTATATTCTGTTCCATTGATTTTTTTTTTTTTGTCTATTCTTTCACCAATACCACACTGTCTTGATCGTTATATCTTTACAGTAAGTTGTGGAGTCAAGTAGTATCAGTCTTTGAACTTTGTTCTTCTTCAGTATTGTGTGCTATTGAGTCTTTTGCCTTTCCTTATGCTATAGAATCAGTTTGTCAATTTTCACAAAATAACTTGCTAGGATTTTGTTTTTTCTTGAATCTATAGGTCAAGTTGGGAAGAACTGATATCTTAATGATACTGGATTTTCCTGTGCAACAACGTGAACTATCTTTTCATTTACTTAGCTCTTCTTTGATTCCTGACATCAGCATTTTTTAGTTTTCCTCATATATATCTGATACATATATTCTTAGATTTATGCCTAAGTGTTTCATTTTTCTGTGCTATGTAGATAGTATTTACTAACCAAAACACTTGGGAGGAAGGGCTGGGAACCAGATGCTTTGGGAAATAAGGGCTTTGAAAAACTCTGACATTTTCTGGGGTTCTTGAAGGTCATATGCGAGCCTGGGGCTATGCACAAGCTCAGAAAAGACCCGAGAAGGCCCAAAGCTCTCATCTCTGTATGACATGCAGGCTCTGTGCAACCAGGAAGTAAAGGCTAAAGCAGAGATTAGAACATTCTCCTGGAAATGTTTTTGACAAAGTCTCCAGCTTTAGCACTAGGCAAGTTCCCAATTAGGTGAAATAAAGATAGGCCTTTTGAGTAGGTCTTCCAGGGAGCCATGAGACAGACCAGAGAAGAATTTTTTGCGAATGTGTTCTATCCTGCTCCCTCAGGTATTGGTACATAGAATGTGGGCTGTTATTTTCAAGGCTGCTATTAAGCTGAGTATTGGGGGATAGGACTATGGTAAATTAAGACACAAGTTCTCACTTCTAACTGAGAGTTAGCCAGGTTTTCTGTTGTTGTTGCTTGTTTGTTTTATTAAATATTATCTGGATTGATGCAAGCTCTTGATTAGGTTCTAGAGTTCTGACAGGTTGCTTCCAACAGTTTTTGCCATATTTTTCATTGCTTTTATGAAGGCACAAACTTTTGGAGTTCCTTAATCTGCTGTTTTCTGTAATATCTGAGAATTGATTCTTGAAGAAAGACGAGATTCTCCACTTTCTTGGGTAGCTTGAGGAATGAATTACACCCAATAGGTATGTTTAGTCTTTCCAGAAGAGGAAGGAGTCACTTGGGATTCTCTGTCTAGCCCTGTGTCTCCCTATTTATCCAGTATTGTATATAATAGAATTCGAAGTATCCCATATTATGATTCACAAGATTCTATGTGACCAATATCAGTAATAATACAAGTAATAACCAGATCATAAATTTATACAGCCTTTTACAATTTTAACAACAGTGATATATATTATCAGTTTATTTTTATCTTTCTATCATACTGTGTAAAATATTTATGTAGTTTTTTTAACCTTTCAGCATAAAGAATAGAAGGATATTTATGAGAAAATAATTCTGATTGCCTTCAGATAAATTCTGCTATTGCTGAAGGTTACCAGGAAGAGTAATTGCTCAAGAACATTTTATATGGAGAAAATCCTACTATAGTTGTGGTTAGACTAAGGATCTGGTCTTCCCTTTAAGAGAGAATAAGAAAACACTTAGGGATTCCTTGATATCTTGAATATCAGCTAATATCTCCTATAAGAAAGAGAAGAACATAGATTATGAAGCAACTTGGGCAAACAACACTGGACTGGGAATCAAGATATAGTTCAAATCATGACTGTGTCACTAATTTACTATATAGCCTCTAAGGCTCTCGAAAGCTCAATTAATCATATAGCTACTGAGGGATTTGTTTAAACCCAGGCTGCAAACAGGTGACAATGATATTAGATCTATTCTGCTAGGTAATGTTTGTCTTTTGTTGAATCAAATGAATACGTATGCAACAAAATACCGCCAGCCTTTAGAATTTTTTGTGTCCTTGAACAGAGTTTTATCAAAGTGGCTCAATGGCATCAGCTAGGTTATAGAATTCAACACTACTCTTAGGAGTAAGATTGAACTAGAGAAGAGCCTAGCCATATACTATCTAGAATCTTGCTTAGGTTCTCAGTGTGGCCAGACTCTCTTTTGGCTGCCAAAGCTTTCAGTTACTAGGATTTTCATATGTTCTATTCCAAGTCTAAGAACACAGGATAGACATCTTGCTGTCTGGTTTACTTATTGGTCCAACACACAATAGTTATCCCAGGAATATCTGACAAACCTCAGACGAGTTCTAACTCACCAACATTGGAAAACAGACTGTCATGGTAATGTTTCTAATCCTGGCCCTGCTTTCCTTCCTTCAAATTGAACTATGTAGATGACAAGCAGGAAGTTGTGTAAAAAGATTGCTGGACTAGGACAGAAGGTATACGAATGCTAGTTCCAGCTCTGTAATTAGTAATTCTGTGGCCTCAGCTACTTTAATTGCCTCAGTACTTTGGTCCTGCATCTATACAATGGACTAGATCGGTGCCTATCCAAGTGTGATGTGCAGAGCTCAAAGGGCTCAGTGGAGTTGCTTCTGCTGCTCTAGGATGTGAGGATACGTGTGAAGAGGTAGGACTCCATCTCTACCCCCCTTTCAAGCAGAACAGTTCTACTTTTGTCTGTTTTATATCTTTGAGCTTCTGGATATGAAGCTCTTTGAGGGAAGATTCTGAGGGTCTAAAAGTCTGTTTCTGGATGACTGCTCTTATAAATCTCCTTGCCCGATTATTACTGAACTCCATGTTTCTAGTTTCAGTATGACAAAACTGTACAACTTTCAAATTAATAGGAGTTCTACAAGTATCGACCAAAGAACCAGTGAGACCCTTTAAGAAAGGTCAGTGGTTAGAAGGAATTGTGGGATGATGCAGTGTAAGAAGCATGCTTGTCAAGTGTGCATTTATTGATAATGATGATGACACAAGTATTCTGACAGTAGCTAGATATTTTTGGTGTATGCATGTTCTTTTTCGCTGTAGTGCATTTTTATTTTTGTCATATTTTGCCAAACAATAACTAAAGACAGCATTAATATTCTTGAGAGGTTGCAAGAAGAAAATGTTGAGTTTATTTTGCTCTCAGGGACACAAACCACTGAAGAGAAGCTGCTATAAACTCATAGATGGAGAATAAAATAGCAACAACAATAATGATAATCTTCCTAATTCTCCAGGGTACATTAAAAGCACACAGCATTGTCTAAGCTTATTTATGAGAGTAAAGCACATTGTAAGACCCCATATCTCACCTTTATGTGCCTTGATTTGACCCCCAGAGTGTACCTGAACCCGTTCAAATTTTCTCACACATAGCAGAAACTGAACTTAGGTACAGAGCCAAAGGGGCTCCCTAGTACTATCATATGAATTCGACTTAGCTGCCAATATTTATATTTCCCCTACTAGACTGGGCTTTTCTTTTGGACAAGGAATCTGAGTTCCCCAAAGTGCCCACCATAGTATTTCATAGCATTTTGCCCACAGTTGGAACTAATATGTGTTTGTCAAAGTGAAAAGCTAAGGGTAGTATAGATCAAAACTTTATCTCAGGGCATAAAAGCATTCCTGCAGAACCCATGCAGGTTTTCTGACCCTGGTTACTGGCAGCCATGCTTAGGTTGGGGCCAGTGGCAATGGGCTCAGGCCCTGCCTTAATGCCTACCCACAAGTCGACTGATGAATCAGTTGAGAGCTGATGAGAATTTTCATTCCAAGCAAGAGGAAAGGTACTCTTCAACCCTTAAGATTCACTGACACTTAGGAAAAAGTAGGCGATTCAACCGAAAACTCCTTCAGTTTGCACGCATAATGAAATGATCACAGCCCTTCAATGGAAGTCCTTCTCCTCAAATGCTCCCCAAATTGTTTTAATGAGCAGCCAAGGCTGGGAAACATGAAGACTTAGAAAGAATGCTGGCTTTGGAGTCCAAGTCCAAAGTTCAAATCCTTCTACAGCCCTTTGCTTTCTGGATGATATTGAGTATGGAGCAGTGCTTAAGAGCCTGGCTGTTGGAACCAAACTACCTAGGTTTCAGGAAGTTCTTTAACCTCTCTGTATGTCCGTTTCCCATATGGTAAATGGGTATGATGCTAATACTTACCTTGGAGAGTTATTATGAAGATTAGATGTTATTATCTGTAAGATATAAGTAATATGGAAGAAAGGACCTAGTACATTGTAAATTCTATGCAAATATATATATATTTCTTAAAGATTGGCACCTGAACTAACGTCTGTTACCAATCTTCTTTTTTTTATTTCTTCTCCCCAAAGCCCCCCAGTACATAGTTATAGATTGTAGTTGTGGTCGCTCTGGCTGTGCTATGTGGGATGCCACCTCAGCGTGGCCTGATGAGCGGTGCCATGTCTGTGCCCAGGATCCGAACCAGTGAAACCCCTGGCCGCCAAAGCAGAGTGCATGAACTTAACCACTCAGCCAGGAGGCCAGCCCCTACAAATATTTTTTATTAGAATTGTCATTATTATTTGCCTGTCTAAGCTTCAGTTACTTTATCTGTAAAATGAGGTTGTAATATTTACCTTTAAAGGTTACATGAGGCTTTGAAATAACATTTTTGAAGTCCCTGACATGTTATAAATGTTCAGTAAATTGAAGCTGTTATTTTTACGGCATGATTATTATAAGTTCTGATCTCAGTGATATGATGTGTATTTGGAATAAGCCTGATGTTTGTCTACATATAGGGTGATGTGTCTTCCCGAAAGAGGGGCACACAGGTAGTCTTACCACTCCCCAATTGTCTCTATACAAGCTTTCTACCAGGAAGTGGTTCTCCCAGAGGGGAAAATTTGTTGGTCAGCTTGTTAGTATTTGCTACTGAAGTAGAATTAGAGGTTTTGACTCGATCTCTGAACGAAGCCATCTGATGGAGAATCTGAGGTTTGATCATGGCCATAACCACTGAATCTGGGTGAGTTACTTCACCTTCCTGGCCTTCGGATTATTCTGAGGTGAAAACTATGCTGAAGACTGAATGCGCTACTGCAGTGAAGGAATTAGCACCATACCTCTGGTCCTCAGGAAATTTTATTTCCTCCTTTCCTAGTCTATAAAGTTAAGCCTTTTCATTAGTTTTTTCATTGTAAGATCATTGCCAACTTCGGTACTCAGTTTCAATATGATTTTATAGAATTTGTTATACTTCATGCTTTGGCATCCACATGGAATTTTTGCATCTTGATTTCTTGTGTCATCAGGGAAATTTTAGTCCAACAAAGCAGTATTTTAATACTGTTGAATATTAACATTTATCTTCTCACAATTAGTTAAACCAGACTGCCCAGACTGTGGAGAAAAGAGTAGATATTTGAAGCATGTACATAAGGATTGCCATTTGCCAAAAATTCAAATTCCTTGATTAGTCACGGCCAACATTTTAGGGACATCTAAGGACTTAGGGAAATTAATCCAATTATATGGATATATTTCCTTTGTGAATCCTATTGATGACTGTTTGGGGAAAACAGAATATGAAAACACAAATACGGTTCAGAGAGAAATCTTTTAAGCCAAAAAGACTATGAAAGGTTTTGCTATAATCCACTCAGAAATTCTGAAAGGTAGATTAGATGTATCATCCTTGCTTTAACCACTGAGGAAATTAAAACACCAAAAGAATGAGAGATTCATCTATCTCTTAGCACGGCAGGGACAAGCCAGCATTAGAATGCAAATGGCACTGCTATCAGCACATATATAGAACAATGTGCAGCCAAAAGGTATATTTAAAACATCCCTAGTGTTAAATGGTTCAGTTGGAGTATACTTTCCCTCTTACTGTTCAATAATTCATTGCTGTTTAGCTCTAGTAGGCGCTATAACACCCATAGAATGTCAAACATACAAGGGGCCTTGGAAGTCGGAGACCATCCCTTGGATTTCACAAAGGAAATGACTGAAAGCAAGAGAAGGAAAGAGACAGCTGTCCACACAACCACACTATACGTAAGTGGTCACCACCTACAGGGTAAAAAGCATCCATACATTTTTTTGTTTAAATCCTGGAAGCTTTATTTTGATTCCTCAGAACCACAGCAGGGTTCTTGCTCTCTCTCTCTCTCTTAGCAGATTTTAGTGCTTTCTGGTCCAAATATATTCTAAGGCCAGTGACAGGAAGTACTACAGACATGACCCAGAGTTGGGTTGTAGAACCAGCAGGCTGGGGATAGCGGGTAGGAAGGAGGGAGAGAGGGACGGAGGGAAGAAGAAAATGTGGAAAAAAGAACTCTTTAAAATCAGTGTGTGACCCACAGCCCTGTTTGCCAAATGTGTGTCTGGCTCATAAACCAGATCTACTTGATCTGGTTGATCTACTCGATCACACATTTTCCTGTTAGGTTCCTTCATCTAAAAGAATTTGCCTGGGTGGGTATAGGGGCTAGTTGGTGTAGGGGAAAAAGAAGTTTTCCTTGAGCTTCTTAGGGTCCCTGGCTGGGTCTGAAAGTTAAACTGCCAAGCCAGATTAACAGGAGAAAAGCATACAAATTTTATTGAATTTTTACATGTACCTACGAGCCGTCATGAAAGAATGAAGACCTGAAGAAGTGACCAGAACAGGAAGCTTTTATACCTTTTAGAGAAAGAAACAATAAATTTGTGAAGAATTGACAAGACAGAGGGGTTTGGGCTAGAGTTGGTTAGTGGTGAAGAAGTAACTAGGAAGACAAGGGTTAGTTGAACAAGGTTTATCTGTATGGATTTCTCAGCCCCAAATTCCCTGTCTCTGGTGATAAGGATGTCTCCCTTCCCCCTGGCACAGGAGAGTGCCTTTCCCATGGGAGCTTTATCTCCCACTTTTAGGGAAGAAGGGCAAGGTGAGGAGGTCAGAATGACCTTCCTGCTTCTGCCATTTTCTCAAACTTCTTCAGCTTAAGATACTCAATTTGCCAAGATGCCGCATTTTGGGGTAGTGTGTCCTGAGCCCCATCACTGGATAAAAAATTCTACAACACTGATTGGCTTCCTGCCTTGCATTCCTGGCCCTGGTGCTCTGAGTTTCCTGTCAGCGGCAGGATTACCAGGTAGGGACCAGCTGGGGGTAAAGAAGAGAACTGGGATCTGGAGTCAGGGACACAGTGGTGTGAATTCTAGTTTTGGTATGTCCTACCTGTGTGACCTTAGGCAAGTCTGTTAATCACTGTGGAATTCTAAACCCACCTTTATGATGGGCGTAACAATAGTACATTCCTCACAATGCTATTGTCACAATATTGTGACCATGACTTGACTTGGAGGCTAGCACAGATTCAGTACTTAATTTTGAGGTGGCGTTATTATTATAAAGAACATGGATTTAGATATGTTGAGGTATTAACCCATTCTTGCTTGCTTACCTGGGTTTACTTTCCTTAGTTGTCTTATGAAGTTTCTAAGGTTCTCAAAGCCGAGCTGCTTAATCAGAATTTTCCTCCCAGTAGTTCCTTCCTGTTCTGCATAATGCCTTATAGACTTTGGTCTGTAAGGCTCAATCAAGTAATGCTTCATGCTCATGACTTATGGTTGGTATGTGATAAAGATGGAGCCACAGGGCATGTGCATATATATGCAAACTTTGGAGGTCAGGATTGAAGTTTTGTTAAATCTGCAAAAAACAGATATTGAGTTAAATTACAAACTAATGGTAATTTGCTCAGGGATCTGAAGAGGAAAAAAAAATCCTCAGAGAAAAGCTTATTAGTATCCTTACAGTCAACTATGTGCTGGATTGGAAATACGTTTCTTTTTAAATAATATTATTTCCAATTACAAAAGCGATCCCTGATCATTATAGAAAATTTGGAAAATTTAGACAAGTTGAGGTAACTATTGTTAACAAGAGGTTCTATTACTTTTTAGTGTATTATCTATGCAAATATATTATGCATAGTGTAAGTATATACCTACCACATAAACATTTTTAGAAAACTAAAGTTAAACTATCATCTAATAGCTATGGCCTGTAACAACTTCTTGATCATAGGTTGTTTGAGGATGTAGTAGGTATATATTACCTGCTTGAAACTTTCCAGTGTAAATTTCCAACACCCTGGCAACACACACACAAATAAGCACTTACACACACTCACAAAGCTATACTGAGTACCTTTGTTTTGTGAGCTACCTGAGAAATGGAAATCTCCAAGCCTGAGTGGAGTTGGAATTTGGGAAGCCGTTTAGGGAGAAATGCAATTTTAATACAAAAAGTAGAAGAGGATTCAAAGTAAAAAGAAACAGCAAACAGTAAAACCCCAACTAGGACACTCACTGTTGCACACCTAGGTGGTAAAAAGATGGGTTTGACTCCACTCTCAAAATCTCCTCACTTCTCATGGCATCAACTCATGAATTGGTTACTTATGTATGTTTGGTGTCCCAATGTAACTAACTTCTTACACCATCATTATTTGTATTAAATTTTTAAGAACCTGGAAGGTAAGTACTGGGACAATTAATTTTATTTTTCAGAGTACTATGCAGAAATAAAAACCAAATGATTTGTAATGATCTTATGGGGACCCAGCTCTTTAGAGAATTGGTTTGAACTTAAATGGCTACGTGATAGGAAGAAGTGGAAGCTTTCTTTAGGCAAATTCAAATCTGTATAGTTATGTTCAGTATGAAACAGGCAATAATTATGAATAATTAGAATTTGAAACATACCAGGAAATGAGAAGAGCTAGTTCTAAAACAAAATAGGTAAGGTAGTAAAGAGCCAGGAATGCCAGGTTAGATTTGAAGTGTGCTGGCAAATGTCAAACACAGTAAGTTTTTAAGTAGAAATGGAGCATAATCAAAATGGCAGGAAGTGTTTTTACCACTCCGTGTACAATGACTTGATATGGAAAATGACTTTAAATGGCAGAGCCCAATAAAGGGGATATTTCTGGTGTGTGAGTTTTATGCCCTGGTATATGGTTGTGACTTTGGGCCTGGAAAGGAAAGCAATAGAGATGTGGAGCGTTCTTGTTAAGTGTTTTTATTGTACAGTATGTGTTGAGAGACAGAATTTTATTCATTCATTCATTCAGTCAGTCATATTTCATCAAAAATATTTTTGAATACCTATCATGTACTAGACTGCATTTTACCTGGATACATGGATACAGCAATGGACAAAACTGACAAAAGTCCTTACTTACATGGAGTTTATACTGTCCATGGAGAAGAAGGAAAATAAGCAAATAAATGTATAATATGATGTCAGGTAACAATAAGTGGTAAGAAGAAAAATAAGGCAAATAAAGGGTTAGAGAGTATGTGGTTGTGCTTGTTTAAGTGGATATTTGAAACAGAGGGGAGAGAAGAGTCAACAGTAACCTCAGGAAAATGAACCTCAGGAGTGTTGACTGAACATTGGGAAGGACCATGGGAGGAGCTGACAAGTTTACTGTCCAGAATAAAGAGGTCACAATGTGGGAGAGTGTGAGTGAGCAGTATGGGTTTTAGGCCCAGGGAAATTTGGATTTGAGTCTTTTCAACTGAGCAAGAACGATGTGACTTTGGCCAAGTTTCTTGAATTCTGTGAGCCTTGGTTTCATCATCTGTAAAGAAGAATATCTTTTCTGCAGAATTGTTAAAGGTTAATTGTGCAGGAAAATATATGACTTAATTTTCCTCTTAATATCCGTAACCCATTTACTGATTATAGGTGTGTGTTGTAAAGACCTTTATAGATATTTTCTCATTTAATCTTCACAACAACCCTGTGGTCGATACTATTATTATGCTTATTATACAGATGTGAAAACGTAAGCACAGACAGGTGAAGTAACTTGCCCAAGTTTGCACAGTTAAGTGATGGAACCCTGTTTCAAACTGCAAAGAAGCCTGACTCTGTGATCCTAGCCCTTAAGTATTGCACCTGCTTACCCACCACAGCATTTTAGGGCCTTATTTTCCTCATTTGTGAAATGAAGGAGCTGGAGTAGATAGTTCCTCAGCACAATCCATTCTTGTGTTCTATGATCTATGAGCACAGAGAGGAAGGAGATCTTATCTGAGAAGTAAGGCCTAGACATCTGGATGGGGCGAGAATGTCGTTGCTCAGGTATGTTAGCATCTGGCCACAGCTCAGAAGGATCTGAAATACCTGGGTATCTATACTGATTAGGAAGGGGCTCTGCTGTTATCTAGCCGTCTTATTACTATGCTTTCTCTCATGAACGTGCCAATTTTGCACGTGCTGAATATGGAATGTAGCTTGGCATAGACAAATTGATAATCTTTGTGATGCTGATTCTGAGAACTTGATCTTTTTGTTTTCGGAGATGTGTTTGTGTTCTGAACATTAAATATGAAAAGGTGAAAGAGGATTCTAAGCATAAGAAATTACAAACACAGAGAGTAAATATCCATCAACAAAAAATATTTGTGTACATATGGCTGTAGTGGAAGGATGAGAGTGGGGGTTGCAAGGATACAGGGACATCACAGAATAAGGTGGAAAATCATAGACATACCACTTGGGAATGGAAATGTCATAAGAAATTGAAGCTTCTTTCAGGGGTCAGATGGTTTCTCATGACCCTTCCCCATCTCTCTGCTGTATGCTCCTCTCCCAAGACTACATGAACTTTCAGCAACCTTTCCTAATGCTGTAAGGAAACAAGGCTGTCACGGTCTAGATCCTAGCAGGAAACATTCACCTTAGACTGTTCAAATAAAAAATGAATAATCGGGGATCACTAGCAGAGGTGTGGGCAGGGTTAAGTGAATAAACCAAACTTAGAGACACTCTTAGAAAATAACAACCAGTGGGGAACCTTTGCTATCATTGATCATAACCATTGATATCATAATCAGTGATGGAAGAAATATAGGAAACTCATCACTGCAAACATACTTCCATATCTATTTCTATCTCTATATAATTGATCCATCTAATAGTTGCTTACTTCTTAGTCTTATTTGACTTTGCTTAATCTCTGCTAGTTCCCAAGCTTCTAGTCAGTGTCCATATGTGTAGCTGGATTAATAGTGGAGATTTGATTCTAAATATATGAGAAGAAATAGTCTGCATTTTAAAATTCCATCAGCCATTTCATCATTTGTGAGATTACCAGACCCTATCGGGTCAATTAGTTTTTAATGGATCAGAACATTTGCAGAGTGTAGTGTGCTGTGAACTGTGTCAGACTTTGGGGTCAAGAGGTAAGGATGAAGTTTTAATCTCTTACATTGACTATGGGGAAGTGGGCCTTCTAAACCTCAAGTTCTCGTCTATAAAATATGTAAAATAATACTCATGGGACTGATATGAGAAGCAAATGATTAAAAACTATGACCTTGTTCTGAAAAATACAAAGTACCATGTAAATACATGTAAGTTAGTTATCTGAACGCCATGGCCTCCACGTAGCCAGGAGCCCAAATTGAATATCCTTTTTAGCAAAAATAGGTGACAAAATATAAGCCCAATGAATATCAGACACTATTAGTTCTTATTTATTCCTAAATCAGAAAAGAAGCTTGGTTTCCCATATTTTAAACTTCAGCAATTTAGAACAAAACAATTAAAAATTATAAAAAAAAAAAACAACAGCTACTGCCCAAAAGCATCATAGCTGATTATCAAGCAAGGAATGAGAAAAGTGCTTATTAAAAAAGTGTTCAAAAGTAATGAAAGACAGATTTTGTGGGTTTAAGAAAATCCAGCAGTTGGGGTCATTTTCTGCCACGCAAAGGGCATAATTTACTACAAAGTGCCGAGTAGACACCACTGTTTATATTGGCTGGAATAATGAATGTTTGTAATGATTACAGTAAATTATCACAGAAAGGTTAGATTATGTTTACTGTGATTTGCTCAAGACAGCAGGGATATATATAATATATTCTAGAAAGATATTCAAAGTGGTTAAAATTTTAATGATTTGGGGAGAATTTAAAGAGTTATTTGGCAAACACAGCTTTCAATAGCTGACATTTTTTTTAAACCATTCCACTGATTTACAGTATAGAATGGCAGACGTGACTATCAGTCATCTGTCTGGCTTCCTAAGACGGGTGTATTTACAGAGTTGAGTATGAAATAACAGCTGCCTCCACGTGCTGGGTGTCCTGCCACCTCGTTTGAAGAAGTTTGGCTAACTTTGGTTTTAGGACTTGGGACTTTCACGGGCATTGTCAAGGAGTTGAGCAAGTTTATGACACGTGTGCTTAGTAAAAGTCGCCAAGTTCTGCAACTTCAGTGAACAGTGGGCTAGCCATGTTCTAAGATCTTAGATCGGGCCTGCCTAATGAGCGTTCACCTGCATTGCCTGCGGTTCATTTGCACACGTATTAAATATTCACGAGCGCCTACTCCAAACCAGGTATAGAGTGTTGGGCTTGTGTTAGGCACTGGGGATACAAAAGTAAATGATGGGATAACTTGAAAAAAATAGTGGTTTCATTTCTCTGTGGGTTCATAATAAACTCCCCACCCTGACACGCGAGTGCGCTCACACACGCACGCACACTTCAAGAAGGTGAGAAGGTGGCATCCTGGGTTCGAGACCTTTCTGTTATCTAGGAAAAAGCTCAAAGACTTGTGATTTAGAAAGTCTAGATTCGGGGGGGATAAGGGGCTAGGCTATAGACCGGGAGCCATGAGGCATCTGAACCCTTGTCCCAAGAGGTGGAAGGACCAGAGAAAGGGCATCGGAAGAGGTGGTAGAGAAGAGCTGCTAATCTTGAGAAACGTGGTGGGTAAAGGCCCTTGGCCAAATGAGGCATGGGGAAGGGGCTGCTGCGAGCAGAGGCGTTCTAGTCTTTAATGGGACCACTTGAATTTGGTTAATAAGCTTCTCAACAACTAGCTCAAAGAACTAAAAACAGTGACCACTCCCCACATTTCTGTACTGTCTAAACATCCTGGGACTATGAAACAGTACTGGGCAGTCATGAGCAGGGGACACTGGGAGTGAAGATTTGGAACAATATTTAATTTGAATTTAAAACATAAAATAAAGTTATGTTCGTGTACCTGAGACTTTTGAGGCAAATTTTTATCCATTAGAAAAGAGTAGTTCTCAGAGCCTGCCTTAGAGGAGCTGGATGTCTGGAAGGATAAATCCTATAAAATGAAACTAATCACTCAGTCAGATTTTTTACTGGCAGGTTCTCTAATGCTCACAGTAAACCTGAAAGGTGGGAATTGTCTGTATTTTATAACTAAAGGAACATACAAGATGATTTATGTATCAGTGAAAGAGTATATAAGTCATGACCTACTGTGGATAACCATGGAATGCCCGACTCCCTGGTATGTCCATAAATAGGACAACAACAACGGAAAGCAACTGCTGAAAGAAAACGCTTTTTTTTTTAAAGATTTTATTTTTCCTTCTTCTCCCCAAAGCCCCCCAGTACATAGTTGTATATATTTCAGTTGTGGGTCCTTCTAGTTGTGGCATGTGGGATGCCACCTCAGCATGGCCTGACTAGAGGTGCTAGGACTGCGCCCAGGATTCGAACCAGTGAAACCCTGGGCCTCCGAAGCAGAGCACATGAACTTAACCACTCAGCTACGGGGCCAGCCCCTGAAAGAAAACACTTGTAAATGCTGCTGTGGAGGAATGGTTCCGTTATGTTTGTTTAAAAAATTCTTCACATAATTTTCCAAATGCTTTGGAACTTGTATAAAATGAGTGTCGGTTCCTTTAAATAACAACTGTCACTAGCCCTCAGTTTGATTGAATGTTATCTGTGAGGAGTAATAGGAGTAAACAATTTCCACTGTGCCCTAAAGGTCTGCCATAGAAAGTGGGAGCACCGCCCAGAAGTGAGATGTGAGGACCAGAAGGGTTGAAGGTCACTGCTTGTGGCTCTCTTCTGTCACACGCCGAGTGCTATTTGGCACAGCTGTGGGAACTCTAGCGTGAACAAATGCATGTTTTTGCCTTAGAAATTTTCTGGTTACATTTTCAAAAAGGAGGGATGATTTGGAGAGAATCCTTTCTCTAGTTCATAATATAGAAAGATATGTTGTGTAATAATTAATTCACTGGAAGGTTTAGGCACTTTGATTCACATTTACGTATTGTTTTCCATCTTGAAGCATCTCATCAAAGCTCTGTGAGACCTGTCTTTGAGAGAGCACCTCCCAGAGGGAGCGGATACAAAAGGATAGGTCGGAAGGTGTCAGAAACCCCATACGCAAGATAAATGGCAAATAAAAGTAGCCAGAGGGCTTTCCTTTTAAAAAAGCAGATTTCTGGTTAAATAGACCTTAGCGCTCTACAATTCTAGTCTTCTTCTGAACTGCAGGCATTCTTTCTACAACATTCCTAACATAAAGTTTATCCTGCTTCGTCTTGGACTCCTTCTGTCCTTTGTGAGGCAGATTGATTATCAGGAGACCTGTTCTGAAGTTCTGTTCTACTCGTAGCTCTTGTTTCTAGAACATAACGCATAACATCCGCTTCCTCTTCTATGTGACAGCTTTCAAATAGTTTAAAGATGACTATGATCTTTCCCCCCAAAACACTTTAGTTCAGAGTTCTTCAAACGCGTCATCCTGCTTGTTGTCTTCTGGATGTGCTGCCATTTACAATTTTCCTCTTAAATTGTAAATAAGGGCCTCAAGATAGAATCCAAGTAGGTTAGTAGAGTAGAATTATTGCTCATTTTATACTGTATTTTCAAATTAATGACTTTACGATCTTTAAACTTTACATTATTAAAGTTCAAGTAATACAAATAAATACTAAGAAAATAGCCATAACAACAAAATTCCCTCCATCCAGAAATAACTGGCTTTTACATTTGGCGATCATTTTAGACATCTCTCCTTGTATATTTACGCTTGACTATATCCATAAATTTTATCTTAAATATGTTTACCTCTTTTCTTCTCTATTTTTTGTTATAGCCGTTCTGATAGTGATGATATTGATATGATAGCGTTCTGAAGCTCGTGGTTCTGCCTCATTGGGTTTAAATTTGCATTTCCCTGATAGTTAAGGATGATGAACCTCTTTGTATGTGTTTATTTTCCATCTGTGTATCCTTTTCAGTGCATATCCTCTCCAGAAACCTCTGTTAATGTATTTTGTCTTTTCTAACCGGACTTTTAAAATATTTATTATTGAGTTTGGGGATTTCTTTATGTATTCTAGATATTAGTCCTTTTTGGTTTATGTGGTTTGTGAATATTTTCTCCCAGGCTGTAGCTTATCTGGTCATCCTCTTCGCATGGGCTTTCACAGAGCAAAAGTTTTAAAATTTATCAATTTAAGTTTTAACTTTACCAATTTTTCTTTTTAGGGATCATGTTTAGGTGTCAAGTCTAAAGACCTCTTTGCCTCTCTATAAATCTAGATTATCTCCTGTAGTTATTTCTAAAAGTTTTATAGTTTTATGTTTTACATTTGTCTGTCATCCATTTTCAGTTAATTTTCATGTAAGGTGTGAGGTTTAGATTGAGGTTCGTTTTTATTGCCTATGGGTATCCAGTTGCTCCAGCAACCATTGTTGAAAAGGCTATCCTTCTTGGATGGAATTTTTCACCTTTTTCAAAAATTAGGTAAATATTCTTGTGTAGATCTATTTCTGAGTCCTATATTCTGTTCCATTGATCTATGTGTATTTTCCTACACTCATACCACAGAGCTTGAGTAATGTAGCTATATAGTGAATCTTAATATTGAGTAGAGCAATTCTCCCCACTTTATTCTCTTTGTCAAGATTGTTTCGGCTACTTTAGGGCCTGTGTCTTACCATAGAAAATTTAAGATATCCTTGTCTCTTTCTAAAAAAACTTACTGAGATTTTGATAAGAATTGCATTAAACTTATAGATCAACTTGAGGAGAGTGGATATGCTTAGTATGGTGAATCTTCCATTCCATGAATATGGTATCTCTCCCCAGTTATTTAGGTTGTTTTCTATTTCCTCTTATCACCATTTTATAATTTTAAGGCTGTCGATCCCACAGAGTTTTGTTAAGTGTACACCTAAGTATTGCATTTTCTTTGGAGCAATTATGATTTAAAAAAAAATTTCTGTTTCTACATGGGCTGTGTTAGTATATAGAAATGTGATTAATATTTGTGTGTTGACCTTGTATCCTGTGACACTGCTGGAAGCACTTAATAACTCTACATTCTTTTGTAGATTCCTTTGGGTTTTCTATGTACATAATTGTGTCATCCGCAAATCAAGACAATTTTCTTTCTTTCTTTCCAATCTGTATGATTTTTGTTTACTTATTTTTTGCCTTATTATGCTGACGAGAACTTTCAGTTTTATGTTGAATAATAGTTGTGAGAACAGAAATTCTTGCCTTGCTCCTGATCTTAGTGGAAAGAATTCTGTTTTTCATCATTAAGTATACTGTTAGCCGTAGGTTATTTTTACATGTTCTTTATTAAGTCGTGGTAATAGTCTATTCCCAACATTTATCGGGAATAGATGTTGGATTTTGTCAAGCGTCTTTTCAGTGTTAATTGATATGATCCTTTAATTTTTGTTCTTTAGCCTGTCAATATAGTGCATTACATTAATTGATTTTCTAATTGAACTAGCCTTGCATATCAGGAATAAATTCCACTTGATAATGGTATATAATTCTTTTTATACATTGTTGGTTTTGATTTATCAATATTTTTTTGAGGATTTTTGTGTCTAAGTTCTTGAGAGATATTGGTCTGTAGTTTTCTTTCTCTGTGCTATCTTTGTTAGGTTTTATATCAGCATAATATTGGCCTTATGAAATGAATTGGGAAGTATTCCATCTTCTTTTTTTTCTGGAAGAGATTGTGTAAAATTGGTTTTAATTCTCTGCTAAATGTTTTTGTAAAAGTGTCCAGTGGAACCATCTGAGTGTGGAGATTTCTTTTTCTAGAGATTTTATTTATGAATTCTATTTTTTAAATTTTTGCAGTACTTTTCAGATTATCTGTTTTATCTTGGCTGAGTTTTGGTAGTTTGTGGTTTTTGAGGAAAGTGTCCATTTCTACTAAGTTGTCAAATTCATGAGTGTAAAATTACTTACACTATTCCTCTGTTATCCTTTTATGGCTGCAAGATCTGTGGTAATATCCCCCGTCTTAGCTCTGATATTGATAAGCTGTGTCATCTTTCCCTTAATTTTTTGTTAAACTTGCTAGAGGTTGATTAATTTTTTCAAAAACACCTGCTTTTGGTTTCAGTGATTTTTTCTGTTAATTTCCTATTTTCAATGTCATTAATTTCTGCTCTTATCGTTATTACTTCCCTTTTCTACATGCTTTGGATTTATTTTGTTAGTTTTTTTAATGTAAGAATTTAGATTATTGATTTGAGACCCTTCCTCATTTCTAATTTAAGCATTTGATGTTATAAATTTCTCTCTTAGCACTACTTAAGCTGCATCTCACATATTTTGATATGTTGTATTTTCATTTTTACTCAGTTATATGTGCTTAAATAGGTATCTTCTTTGAACCATAGGTTGTTTAGACGTGTTGTTTAGAGATTTTCCTGTTATCTTTCTGTTATTGATTTCTAGTTTGATTTTGTTAAGGTCAGAGAACACACTGTATTATTTCAATTCTTTAAATTTGTGAAGCATGTTTTATGGCCAAAATATGGTCTATCTTGGTAAATGTAACATGAGCACTTGAAAAAAGATGTGCGCTCTGCTGTTTGGGTGGATTTTTCTATATATGTCATTTAGATTCTGTTGGTTGACTGCATTGTTCAGATCTCCTACACCCTTGCTGATTTTCTGATTTCCTAGTGATGGGGAGAGCGTTGAAGTCCCCACCTACAACTGTGGATTTGTCTATTTCTTCTTTCAGCTCTATTAGTTTGTGCTTCATGTATTTTGTGGCTCTGTCTTTTAGTGCATATACATGTAGGACCATTATATCTTCTTGGTTGGTTGATTATTTTATCATTATATTTGTCTCTAATAACTTTCTTTGCTCTGAAGTATACTTTATTAGATATTAATATAGCCACTTGTGTGTTTTTTGATTAATCGTTGTATATCTTTTTATTTTCAGTTTGAAGCAAGTTTTCCATACCTCACTCGAAGTGGTAAATTTTGAATTTGATTTGCTTATTAGTCACATATAGTTGGGTCAATTTACCTAAATTCACAATGCCAATCTCTTTCTTTTCGTTGTGTATGTTTAGACCATTTATATTTAAGCTAATCATTGATATGTAAGTACCAAACATATTTATATGTTTAGAGCCATTTTATTATTTGTCTTCTGCTTGTTTCCTCTCATTCTCTTTCCTCCCTTTCTCTTTTTTTGCCTTCCTGTGGGTTACTGGAACACTCTTTTAGGATTTCACCTTTATTTACTTAGTGTATTTGAGTGCAGATGTTCATATAGTTTTGTGGTGGTGGTCCTGGGTGTTACACTATACATATGTGACTTATTCTACTCTACAGATATCAACATTTTACCACTGTAAGTAAAGTGTAGAAAACTTTTAGTAATTTTTGCCTTTCTAGGAATTTATCCATTTCATTTGTCTAATTTGTTAGTACACATTATTCATAGTATTGCTTTATAATGTTTTTTGATATTTGTAATGCCAGTAATAATAACACCTCTTTCATTTCTTACTTCAGTAACTGGAGGCTTCTTTTTTCTTCTCCTGATCAATCTAGCTAAAGATGTATTAGTTTCCTCTGGCTGCCGTAATATTGCCGCAAAACGGGTGGCCTAAGACAGCAGAAATTTATTTCTTCACAGTTGTGGAGGCCAGAAGCCTAAAATCAAGGTGTTGGTAGGACCATGCTCCCCTCTGGAGTCTCTAGGAAAGAATCCTTCCCATGCCTCTCTCCTAGATTCTCATGGCTGCAGCAATCCTTGGCATTTTTTGTCGCCTCTGTGTTCACATTGCCTCCTCCTCTCTCTGTTCTCCTCTCTGTATGTCTGTGCCAAATCTCCCTCTGCTGCTGACTTATGAGGACGCTTGCCATGGCATTTTGGCCACAACTCAGATAATTCAGCATAGGCTTTTCCTCTCTGGATCCTTAATGCAAGCACACCTTTTACCATGTAAAGTATCATTCACAAGTTTCACAGGTTGATACGGATTTCACTTGGAGGTGTGGGAACGAGAGATTTTTCAACACACGACAGAAGTTTTCAGTTTTGTTGATCTTTTCCAAGAACCATCTTTTAGTTTCATTGATTTTATAATCTCTATTTGATTAATTTCTGATCTAATCTTTATTATTTCCTTCTTTGTGTTTGCTTTAGGTTTAGTTTTCTTTTTTCCTCTGGTGACTTACAGTGGCAGTTTACGTTATGGATTTGAGATCTTTCTTCTTTTTAATGTAGGCATCACAGCTGTAAATTTCTCTATAAACAATGATTTAGCTACATCCCATAAGTTTTGGTATGTTGTGCCTTTGTTTCATTTATCTTAAAGTATTTTCTAATTTCCATTTTGATTTCTTCTTTGACCCATGTGATAATTTAAGAGTGTGTTGTTTAATTTTCACATATTTGTAGTTTCCCAAGTTTCTTTCTGCTATTGATTTCTAATTTCATTCCACTGTTGTTGGAGAACATACTTGTATTATATCTATCCTTTTAGACATATTGAGGTTTGTTTTATGGCCTATCCCGGAGAATGTTCCATGTGTACTTGAGAAGGGTATATATTCTGCTATTATTCAGGGGAGAAGACCTGTAGAGGTCTGTTAGGTCTAGTTGGTTTATTGTGTTATATGAGACTTCTATTCCTTTATTGATCTTTTGCCTAATTGTTCTATTTATTATTGAGAGTTGGGTGTTGAATATCCAACTATTATTTTTGAGCTGTTTCTCCCTTTATTTCTGTCAATTTTGCATCATAAAGTTTGGTGCTCTGCTATTAGGCACATAAATGTTTATAATTGTTACATCTTTCTGATTTATTGATCCTTTTATCATTATAAAATGTCCTTCTTTATCTCTCTTAGTGTGTTTTTATTTTAAAGTCTGCTCTCCCTGATATTATTGTGAGTACTTCCTCTTTCTTGTAGTTGCCATTTGCATGATATATCTTTCTCATTTCTACTTTTCATCCTTTGGGCAGCATTGAATTGGGTCTTGTTTTTTTATCTAGTCTGACAGTCTCTGCCTTTTAACTAGATTATTTAATCCATTCACATTTAATGTTGTTATTGATATAGTTGGATTTACATCTCCCATTTTTTTTTGTGTTCTGTATATCTCATGTCTTTTTTGTGCCTCTATTTCTCCTTTATTGCT
Source organism: Equus quagga (assembly GCF_021613505.1). Lineage (NCBI taxonomy): Eukaryota > Metazoa > Chordata > Mammalia > Perissodactyla > Equidae > Equus > Equus quagga. The sequence continues at coordinate 43,471,941 of NC_060268.1, forward strand.
TCCTTTTAAATTAAGTGAATATTTCCTAATGTAGCATTTTAATTTCTGTAGTGATTTTTTTCAGTATATTTTTTCAGTTATTTCTTTAGTGCTTGCTCTAGTGTTTACCATACACATCTTTACCTTTCAGAGTTTGCTTTAGATTTACACTAACTTAATTCCAGTGACCTACAGAAATGCTGCTCCTATGTAAATCTATTCCTTTTTTTCTCTTTAGTGATATTATTTGTGTACATATTATATATCTAAATGTTACAAACCCAACATGCCATCGCTATAATTATTGTTTTATATAATTAAAAAAAAAAACTGAGATAAGGGTTCTCTTCATTTGTTCCTGTGGGGTTAAGTTACCATCTGGGGTTATTCCCTTAGCCCACTACAGATTTGTTCCCATCAACCTCTTTTGTGCTGTTAGTAACAAATATATTACATTTATATATGTTATGGGTACAATGACATGTTATATTCGTATTATTTCATTCAATTGCTTTTAAAATCATTTAATAAATGAGAAAAAACATGCATTTATACTGTCTTTTATAATTATGTAATCACCTTAGTGTGCTTTATTTGTTTTTTATCATTTTGATTCAGATTACTGCCTGGGATCATGTGCTTTCATCCCAAAGAACTTCCCTTAGTATTTCTTATGTGTTATCTGCTAGCAACAAATTTTCTCAGTTTTTGTTTACCTGAGAATGTGTTTATTTCACTTTCCTTTTTGCAAGATAGCTTTCTTCCATGTAGGATTTTTGGTTGAGAGTGTTTTTCTGTGAACTTAGAACATGTTATGCCAGTGCCTTCTAGACTCCATTGTTCTGATGAAAAGTCAGCTAGTAATCTTATTGGCGTTCCCATGCAAGTTACAAGTGCTTTTTCTCTTACTGTTTTCAACATTTTCCCCCTTATTTTGTCTTTCAACATTTTGGCTATGATGGGTCTGTTTGTGAATCTCTTTGAATTTATCCTACTTGGAATTCATTGAGCTTCCTGTCTGTGTAGATTATGTTTTTCAACAAATTTGGGAAATTTTCAGCCATTATTTCTTTGACTATTTTGTCTATTCTTTTCTCTCTCTCTCCTCCTCCTGGCATTCCTGTTACACGTATATTTATGTTCTTAATTGAGTCCCATATTTCTTTGAGGCTCTGTTCATTTTTCTTATTTTTCTCTTTCTGTTCTTTAGAGTACATAATCACCATTGACTTATCTTCAAGTGTACTAATTCTTTCTTCTGCTAATTCAAATCTACTGTGAAACCCCTCTAGTGAAATTTTTATTTCCGTTATTATACTTTACAACTCCACAGTGTCCATTGTGTTTCTTTCTTTTTTATAAATTCTGACTCTTTATTGGTACTGTCCGTTTGCTGTGATGTTGTCATCATACCTTCCTTTACTTTAATCATGATTTCGTTTTGTTGTTTGAACATATTTATTATGGCTACTTTTAAGTCTTACTTGTTAAATCTGACTTCCGGTCATGCTCACAGGCAGTTTCTGGTGCCTACTTTTTCTTTCTTTCTTCTTCTTGATCTATGCATCATACTTTCCTGTTTCTTTGCATGCCTCCTAATTTTTTGTTGGAAACTGGACACTTTAGACAATATATAGTAACCAGTCTGGGTACTGGTCCCCTACTCTGGGGCTTGTTATTGTTACTTGCCTGTTTATTTATTTAGTGATTGGCTGGATTGTTTTAGTGAAGTCTGTATTCCTCATGTAGTGTTAAGTCTCTGATATTGCTCCTCAGGTGGTGCAGCCTTGGGTATGACCACAGTCACCCTCAGATGACAGTGGCTTTGGCAGGGCTTTCCATCACTCTTTTAATGCTTGAATATATCGAGTTGTGAAGTTCCAATAATTGCTGACTATTTCTTCTAATATTTTCATTAATATCCTAGAGCATAAATTCCTCTACAAATGGGTCTCATCAAATTTGGGGTCCTATGAGGGAATAATTCCTGAGGTCAGTGTATCAGATTTGTTCTGACTCCAGGAGAGTTTCTCTCAGTTGTCTCTCTCCTCCATTCACTCTGCCAAACAATCCAGCCCATTTAGCATTTATCTCCAATGAATCTACTAATTTCCTTCCAATTACCTTTCACTACAGCACTACTTTTTTATTCAGAGCCCCCTTAGGCTTGAACTTCTCCACACTCTGTTGCAGATGAGGTCTGTTCCTTTGAGAAGAAGTTAGGATCTATCTGTTTTAGAGCTGCTACTCCTGCTGGGCAAAATCTCTGCACCACAGCTCTAGAGCTGTGCGTGAGGGGACAATAGTGTGCTTCTCTCTGTGTGGCAACCCTGTTTTTGGAGCTAAGTCCTTATTTGGGTGGGGTGGGCAGTAGCCTTAAGTCTTTCCAGCTTGCTTCTCCTAGTGTGGAACCACTGCCTTACAAGCTGGGGTGAGGGTAGTTTGGGCTGCAGTATTCTCAGCAGCACCGTGCTCAAGACAGAGCCTCCATCCCATGAGCTTAGGCTGAGTAGAAGAAGGAAACCTCCACTTTTCATCTATATTCACCTAAAATTAGCCTCAGCAACAGGTAGCTGGTTCAGGATGAGAAATATTAATGTTCTCCTGCAACCTCCAGAAGATAACTGTCTGCCTGGTAGCTGAGGGGAGAAGGAGCCTTGTGTTCTTGGCTATACCAAGTCTTGATTGGAGTTTCCATCTGAGGTGGAAAGGGAAAGGCAGGGAGCAAGTTGTTGTTCAAATATCACAGACACTTTTGACCTGACCAAGTTTTAGTAGATTTTCTTGAATAAATGTGTCCTCATTTTTTGTGTGTACTTATGACCATTTCCAGAGACTTTAAATGTTGTTTTTAAATAACATCTACCATTTCCACTGGGAAGCAGATCCACAAAGCTCCTCTCTGTGTTATGCCAGAAGCAGAACCAGCTCCAGTAATTTTAATATGGCTTTCTCCATTCCTGATTTCCTCATTTTTCTTTATGCCTTGGTTGGCTGCATGTCATCACTAACTCATTTGTGTTTTTAAGAAGAATTCATCTGTATTTTCTGAGGTTTTTTCATGATCAAGAATATCTCTCTGTTGCATTTGTATTTGAATAAGCTTAGCCACTTAAAATATTCTTAGTATATACTTTTATTTTCCTTAGAACTTTGTAGACTTTCTTCCATTGTCTTTTGACGTTGAAGGATGTAATGGAAAAGTTTAAGCCTGGTCTTTTTCTTTTTATAACTTCATTTTTTTCCTGCAAACTTTATTTCTTTTTTTTTTTTTAAGGATTGGAACCTGAGCTAACATCTGTTTCCAATCTTATTTTATTCTTTTCTTCTTCTCCCTAAAGCCCCCCAGTACATAGTTGTATATTGTAGTTGTGGTCTTTCTGATTGTGCTATGTGGGACACTACCTCAGCATGGCCTGATGAGCAGTGCCGTGTCCGGGCCAGGGATCCAAACCGGCAAAGCCCTGGGCTGCAGAAGCGTGTCGTGCAAACTTAACCACTCGGCCATAGGCCGGCCCCTAAATGTTTTTTCTTTATTCTTGAAATTAAGTCACTTATTGAGAATATATTTTAACTTTGGCTGTTTTAGATCTTGATGTATGTTCTATCCTTTCAAGTTACAGATTCATTTATTTTCCTCATTTAAGAGAACATTTCCCATATGTCTGTGAATTTTTTTCCTGATCTGCTTATTGGATTCTTTAATTAGAAGATATCAGTTATACTTATTGAGTTTATCCATATTCCTTATATTCACCATTTTCTCAGTATTTGTTTTAATCCTTTTGATTTTTTTTTGTGGTTCATTCTGGTTATTTCACAACTCTTATCTGTTTTTATTTTGTCTAACATTTGGATGTCTGATGTTGTTTGGTTCTCCATCTTTTCCCCTTATCTTGGCATTCTCTTTTTCCGTTTTTTTATCTGTTGTTTTATTATCTTCTTTTTGACCTGGTGTTTTACTCATTTCAAATTCTTATTAAATGCTGGAGCACACAGCAACTTTCCAGATTTTGTTGCTCTTTCTTTGATTGTATTTTTTTATTCAACTGGATTCTTTGGCTGTCTTTGATTTTCTGTTCCTTATCTTCTTTTGTTTTCTTGTCTTTTTAAAAAATATATATTTGCATAATTTGTATGCTTTTCTCCTTTCACTTTTCTCAACTTTACGTCATCAGTTCTGTTTAGACTCTTGCTACCCACAGTGTAGCAAACCAGAGATGTTGGTATCACCTGGAGACTTATTAGAAATGCAGACTCAAAGACCCTACCCAGGACCTTCTGAAACAGAAACTGCATTTTAACAAGATCCCCAGGTGATCCTTATGCACATTAATGTTTGAGAGGTGCTGCTCAAACTTCACTGCACATTGAAGAAAGCTGGGGAGTTTTAAAGAATACTAATGCATGAGATTCTGGTCTAATCGGTATGGGAAATAGCCTAGGCGTAAGAATTATTCTAAAATGCAGCAAAGTCTGAGAACCCCAGACCTAGACCTTCCGTTTATTTCTGATATGGTGTGGGCCACTTATTTTTGCCATTTCTCTGTTTATTTAGTTTGTCATCTCTCCCTTCCATTCTACCCTCCTCTGTACACACCCGATAAACTGGATATTGCTTTCTATTTATTCTGTGATCTGAGAGTGAGTATTAAGAGGATGGAGGTGGAAGGGGAGGGGAGGTGGTTCAGCTATGGATGGTGGAACTGGGTTCAGCACTTTCTTCTGAGATCCCGTTAAATGTTTGACTTCACCAGCCAGGGATGCAGCGCAATTCTTGTGGATGTCGTCTTTGAACGTGGCAAGCACTGATGAGCGTTCTCTTGGAACGCTGGGTGCTTTCACTCTTCAGGATTATTCTTTTCCACGTCTCAGACCTGCACCTTCTGGACCTGCCTCTCCCTATGTTGGAGAAAGTGAGTGAACAATTCGTAGGGTCTGCTGACTTACCTTCTTTTCTTAACACTATTTTTGTGGATTGATGGTGGGGTTAGGGGTTATGTTAAGCCATTTCGTAGCAGAATTTTCAGTTTTATTTTTTTAATACTTAGGGCTCCTTCCTTTTATGACTCGTGATTTTTTACTCTTTTTTTCCTTCATTCTATTAGAGAATTGATTGGAGAGGCCCTGCTTAATTTTGCCATTAATCTAGATGCTATGTGGCTACTCATGCAAACTACATTTGCATTTGTATTTTAATCAAAAGTACTTGACAGTTTTTGTGAACATTAGGCTGTAAACTGTAGACTCCAATCAGAAAATTTTTAAATCCCAGCCATTTTATATTTGATTTTAGAAGTTTTCTATATTATATTTCATTATCTATGCTTTAACTTTTAAAAAGCATTGCTAGTTTATTTAAGCAGTATAGGCCCATTTCTCAATCTTATCATTATAAATATTGTGTGCCTGGGTGTGTGCATTATAGCACATATGTAAAAATAATCTGTCTTTCAAATAGGAGTACCTGTCTATTCAGGAGTGTTCATATTAGCACTATTGTCGATGCTACAGATGAGATCTATCCAAACATAAATGAATCCAATTTAGAACTTAAATAACAATGCAGCTCATTATTGAAAAAAAAATTAGCCGTTAAAAATAGAGCTCAATTTAAAGTAAAAGAGCTGAACATCCTTACTGATTTTTAAAAAACCAAGTGAATCATATTACAGATTAAATTTGTATATTAATATACAAGTCAAATTATTTTAACCTACTAGACATTAATTCAACAGCTTATTTTTACTTCCACTTCCCTATTTTAAAATTATATTTTAGTGATTGAGTTGTTTCCAGTTTTTAGTAAAGTTTTTCTGGGTTGATAAGGGTCTATGAACTGAATATCTGAGTAAAGTTTCGATAATGTGTCTAAGGTCATTGCCAAGGTTTGTGGCCACAAATGCCACTGAAATCTAAGTTGCTTCACTAATCTCATGCTCTTTCAAATAAGATACCTTGTTTTAATGGTATTTTGAAATGTCAGCAAATTGGATGAATTCTTATTAAGTTAAAACTAGCTCTGTTGTCTTTATACGTCTCTAAAGATTGTTAAAATCGGAATAGCTCACTTCTACATTTTAATTATTTATTTTATTTTTATTATTGTAAGTCTGAAGTCACTTGAAATTTAGTTGAATCTATGGATCAATTTGAGGAGAATTGACATCATAAGAATATTGAGTCTTCTCATTCAAGGACATGGTATAGCTTCATTTATTTAGATCTTCTTTATTTCTCTCAGAAATGTTTCATAGATTATAAAGTAGAGATCTTGAATCTCTTTCATTATATTTATTCCTAGGTATTTATTTTGTTGATACTGTTGTAAATGCTTTTTTAAAAATTTTGTTTTCTAGTTATTTGCACTGGTATATAAAAGTATAATTAATATTCATATATTGAACTTCTATCCTATGACCTGGCTAAGTTCACTTACTAGTGCTAGTAATTGCTTTAGGATTTTCTACATGAACAATCCTATTTGAAAATTGAAACAGATTTATTTTCTTCATTCCAATTTTTATGCCTTTTATTTCTTTTCTTTCCTTATTGCACTAAGTCCTGTGGTACAAATTTGAATAGAAATAGTGAAAGATGATATCCTTGACTTCTTCCCAATCTTACAGTAAAAGAATTCTATATTTTACCATTAAGATGATGTGAACGCTAATAAACTCACAACCTAGATTCAGTAATTAACTTTTTCCTATATTTGCTTAATTACAAACTATTTAAGAATCCATCCTTTTATGGATGGATCAATTCATCTCGTTGTTTTTTTTTTTTTTTTTTTTTTCCAGTCAATGAAAGGGAAACTTTATTGAGGCCCCAGGGCCATGGGGCTCAGGCAGGAGGTGACCCTTCGGGCAAAGGAGGAGCCAGAGGAGGGGCCTTATTTGACCTTCTTCTTGGGGCGCAGGTTGTTGGTGTGGCCGCACTTCTTGCGGCAGTTGACAGCACGAGGGTGCAGGCGAGCATAACACTTGCAGCAAATCGTCTTGTGGCAGTTGTATTTCTGGGCGAGCTGGCGGAGGGAAGGCTCAATGATGCCGCCCCGCAGGCGGAGCACCAAGTGCAGAGTGGACTCTTTCTGGATATTGTAGTCTGAGAGAGTGCGGCCGTCCTCCAGCTGTTTGCCGGCAAAAATCAGACGCTGCTGGTCAGGTGGGATGCCCTCCTTGTCTTGGATTTTAGCTTTAACATTCTCAATGGTGTCACTGGGCTCAACCTCGAGGGTGATGGTCTTGCCCGTCAGGGTCTTCACAAAGATCTGCATGTCTGCGTCTGCCGCAAAGCCACCGACACCGACCCGCTCGGCCGCCTCGTTGAAGAGAAAGAGGGCCTCATCTCGTTTTTTTTGACATATTTCAAAGTAAGTTGCAGACATCCATTCTTCTCACCTCTAAACAACTAAGCCTGCCTATCATTAGCTATGGTTCCCTGTTTATTTACATTCCAACTTTTTTCTTTGGAGGTAAAATTTATGTTTAATGAAATACACAAACCTGAATTGTATCATTTCATGATTTTTTGACAAATGCAGGCACCTGTGTAACCCAACCCCTATTGTGGAAGACAAAATGCACTAGACAATTAAGGAGATGATTTTATTCAGGCTATTGCAATAGGCTCATTAATGAGGAACATCTCAAAGAGAAGGATGTAGGCCTGGGGTTTGGCAGAGGTGGTAGACAAGAGAATCATCCACAAGTCTAATGGGAGTCACGAGGAAGAACAGAGATGGGTCTTATCTGGGAATATGAGAGGGCAGGGTGGTCATTAGCAATTAGCTATTTCCAGGAAAAAAACGGGAGGGGGTTTCTTAACCATTTTTGTTTTGGGAATACAGGGCGCAGATAAAGTTCAACATTGTCAGTCTCCAGTTGAGTTGAGAGTTGGTGGCAAAAGTTAGTTGTTTTCAGAGTTCTAGAGATCAGATATTTTAAAATAAATATGTCTGAATGAAGAAGAGAAAATATTAATGGAAAAAGTTGCATTAAATTAAAGCACTAGGAGTGGATCCTTGAGAGTAATCAATCCAGTGGATTCTAAGAGCTAATTGGAGGACAATCTTTCAGTTATGCAGGACCACTTATTGAGTTTCTTAAAACTCTCGAGCTGGGATGTTGATGGTCTTGGCGGCATTAGCCACATTCTTATATAGGGGCATGTGTGATGGAAGTATTTTGCCAGACTTTCTTTCCCATGCATGGTCTTCTGTGATGTTGAGTCTTTCGGGGCTTATGCCAAATTGTCTGGCTTCAGCTTGCAGGGCTTCTTCAGATCTTGAGTAAAAGGGCCAACTGCAAGGCAGCCTAGAACACAAGAAGAGATCTGGGCAGTTAGATCTTAGGTCTCTATGATGCCAACTCAAGCAGGAGGGAGAAAAACTGAAAAGTTAGTTTGGAGAATTGTAGTCAGACATTGAAGAAAACTGGAAGAATTGAAAATTTGGTAAGGATTGTTAATTTGTACAAGTAACAGAATCCAGTCCAATTTACATCTAAGTACCAAAACTGTTTTTTCCACAGTTGGAGAGGAAGTCAGTTAAACCTCTACCAGACAAGACAGAATTTGCGTATCTAACAGTTACCTTCAGTTTACAAAGAATTGCAAAATAGCTCAAAGACAAGGAACAGGTCTAGACTCTGATAACCCAGAAGAGTGTGCTATAGATGATGAATAGTTTTCCATTGAAACATAATACTTCTCTCTACAGTTGCCTTTCTTTTGATCAAAAATAATCTCAAAGAAAAATTCGTCTTTTTTTTTTTTTGGTGAGGAAAATTGGCCCTGAGCTAACATCTGCCAATCTTCCTCTTTTTGCTTGAGGAATAGTGTCGCTGAGCTAATGTGGGGGATCAGAATTGACACCCCAAAATCACTTTCCTTGACTATTTTTAAGAACAAAAGACTCTGAAAGAAACTTCGACTGTCTCCCTGACTGTCTAAAAGAAATTTAAAATAAAGGCCTGTCCCCAGGACAGGCCATCACCATAGATAACTCTGGGTATCCCATAGATTGGGAGGATCCTTGCTAGGCCCACTCTTATCAAAGTACTATTTACCAAACATTTGCTTTTCCATTTCCATGCCTTCCTCACCTTTGAAGCCCCACCGACCCCCCCCCCCAACATCCTTCTTTGTCTTTAGCTGAAGATTGTATTTAAGATGAGAGCCTCTGCCATTTTGGAGAGTTGCTCAGTTTTCCTGGGTCTCTCCCATGTATACATGTTATAAAGCTTTGTTTCATTTTCTCCTTTATTCTGTCTCACGTGAATTTAATTTGTAGCCTGGCCAGAAGGACCTAGAGTGGGAAGAGGAAATGTTCTTCCTCCCCAATATTAACAACCATGCCAATCTTCCTGTTGTGTATGTGGGACACTGCCACAGCATTGCTTAATGAGCATTGTATATGTCTGCACCCTGGATCCAAACCCACAAACCCTGGGCCACCGAAGCAGAGCACACAGATTTAACCGCTATGCCACCAGGCCAACCCCTTGATCACACGATAAGGTGGTCGCATTAGATTTGGCCTGATTATTTATATAGGTGCAACAAGAATGATAATTTACCATGTAGACCTTAAATTTGCCTTGCTGGAAATTTTTATAAGGAATTTCAGATTGAACTTTTAAAAGTCTCTTAAGGATAGCAGGCCAAGGTAAGAATTTGCCACCTGACTTCATCTATAATACCAGTAAATTTGGGTGAGTTCCTTTTTTTCTCAGGGTCTCTGCCATATCCTAAGGTTCCTGAGCCTGCTGGGACATGGCCTGCCTTACTCCCTCTGTGAGGCTGAGAACCATGTAAGTCTATTCTCACTTATACCACTGTTTGTTCCCTAGTTTGTGGAAGCACCATTTGCTGAGTCTTCTAGGGAATTCTAAGACCATATGTGTCCTTGGTTATACCCTTCATTTCCAATTTTAATGCCTCCAGAGTGAGCTAACCCCTCTGAAGTTTTTTGTCCTGCCTTAAAAAAGTAGGCGCATAGAAGTCTCTGGTACTTACAGTGCCCAAGCCTGTTACCCAGACAACAACAGCTGCACTCTTCCGCCATAATGTTATTTCTAATAGGGATTTCCTGGGTTTGGGTGCTTATAATTCATGTTGAGAGGACCTGAGAAAGGATAGGTATCAATAATCTGTGCTGTCCGCATTGAATAAAAGCGTTCAAAAGGACTAATAGTTCTTTAGCAAAAGTCTTTCCTTAATGAATAGTTAGCCTTGAGAATAGTGGTAAATCAAGATAGGTAATTTCTGTTTGTTCATTCTGTAGACTTTAGCCAGAATTCTGTCCTGAGCCAGAAAATATATTATTCCCCACATCAAAAAATAATTCTGTTGTACCTCCAAAGCACTTGGCAACCTTTTGTATGTCATTCAGGTGTAAATTAGTGAATGTTATTTTTTCTAACTGCCTGTGCTATCATGATGTATTAAGAAGGAAAGCTAATTGAATAGCAAAAATCTTTGAGTGAAATAGCTCTTTTAGTCAGCTCTGGTTTACCATATCATGGCAGTATTTCATTAAATTCTCATAGAGAGCAACTGATTATTTAAAATGTAATAATTGACTGTCAGTGGAAAAGAAGTGATATGCATGGTGGGGGCAAGGGGGAGCTTCTGTCAGTGGCTATTCTACCTGCTGTTTTTCTCACAGTCAGAGCATCTCTTTGGTATAGGAGGGAGGGAGGCTGAAATGTACTCACCCTTTTGTAGTGCTGGTGTATGGTCCTAAAGGCTTCAGAGAAACCTAGTGCATGCTGAGCAGCCACAAAGCCCCCATTATTGCTGTGTGGGCAACTCCGTTTGCATCTCATTGAAAATGTTGTCTTGCACATCAACATAAGCAATTAAAAAATAAAAGAGGGAAAACATCCGCCTGCTTGTTTAAGATGCTCAGCAAAAGAAGGGAAGCTTGAGATTTGAGAGAAAAGAGGAGGGTTGGAGTATCAAAGTTCCATCCTCACCCCCCTGCGGAAACTTGCCTGTGCAGCTACTTTTTAAAAAGCCTTTAAAAGAAGAGGAAGGGGAAGCTCTGAAAGGAGCTTTCATGTCTGCCAAAATGTAGGTTCATTAACCGGTATATAAAGAAATGAAATTTTGGTTCACTTGCTGTCATATTAATTTCAAAATAAATTGAATACAATGTATTTAATTTCTCAGGATGTGCCTCTGGGGCATGAGCTCTATTTATGAACTCAATAAATACATAATACCAAATCTGGGTTGATAGAGAAGTAGAAACATAAAGCTAAGAAAAATTGAGAAAGAATCAGAGAATTACAAAGGGAGGATAGGGTGTGTGAAAAGAAAACGGGATGAGAAATTAGGGAATAGGCCTTCTATGAAGATTCCAGAAGCTGTCGGTCAATGGGAGGAATGGAAAATATCGGAGAAGTCAACTTCATTCCCTGCCTCATCTCTTCCACCTCTGCCTCCCCAGCTCTGCACAAGCAAGTTCCCTGCTCTTCCATCCCCTCAGGGGTTTCTCACCTCCCTTCTCTCCAGCATTCACTTCAGTCAGGAAGTTCAAAGATGCTCCAGTCTCCCAGCAGGTGGATTTGTCTACAGAGATGGAGAATCACTCATTAACTGAACTGTATCTAACTTCTAACAAAAGGGCAGCTCTCCAAACAGGCCTGTGGATGCCTTTACCCCCCAGCACTGAAGCTGCAATTAAAATCTATTGAGAAGGGGGCTGTGGTTTGCAAAGCATGAGTGAGAAATGAAGCAGGCTCCATATGCTAAATTCAGTCGACTAACTATAGGCAAAGAAAGCAAAGAAAACATTAACAGAATCCATTGACATTCAACCTCAGAAACTATGGCAGTGGTTGTCCAGTAAGAAGAAATAACACTAACAAATTGTGCGTTGTAGTAACAGGGTGTCACATTTGGCTTAAAGCTTGCCTGCTTTTCTGTGACCAAGAGATGCAATAGCATTGAAAAGTGTACTTATAATGATATCACAAAGATAGAATATGTGTATGCTGACGGAGAAAGTGAGAAGAATGAAATTAACATTATTATTAACAGTAGTAGTACATATCATTTGTCATTTAAATTTTTACAACACTCCTATGATGTAGATATTTTTACCCCCATTTCACAAACAAGGAAATTAAAGCACGTAGAGGTTTGCCCAGTTACAGAACTGGTGAACAGCTGGATCGTGGTTTATTTCGACTTTGTTTCACACTAGAACCTATCCTTTCTCCTCTACAACAGTATACTGCCTGCCAGGGAAGAGTTACATGCATCCTCGTTACTATAAATTACATGTAATAACATGATTAATATCCTGTTCTGCCATCACAAAGAATGCCTGTGTGCACATGCATGTATGTGTTGTCCCTGAAAACAGTACATTGGCTAATTTCGACGTGACAATTATTGTTAGGAACATTATCAACTTCCCAGAAAATCTTGTCACTACCCACCCCCACTCCCACCCGCCAAGAGTAACAACTATACTGATGTCTAGTAATATAGATGCTCTTCACCTGTTTTTGAACTTTATATAAATAGTTATACACGATGTACTCTTTTGTGAATGGCTTCTTAACGTTATGTTTGTGAGATTTATCCTTCTTTTAACAATAGAATACTATATAGCAATGAGACTAAATATTCACAGTATCCTACTGTGTTTCCCTACAATTTCTTTATCCACCCCACTGTTGATGACCAGTTTGGTAGTTTCAGATTCTGGCTATTATGAGTACTGCTGCTACAGACACTCCAGTAACTATCTTGGTAAAGGTATGGACCCCTTTCTGTAGGATGTATACGTAGGACTGGGATGGTCATAAAACATGCATATATTCAGTTATGTAGTACTTTTCAATGTTTCGTGAGCTGTGGAGACTACCTTATTTCAATGTTACTCAAGGAAATTTGTCAGAAAGGAAAGGCACTAACATGTTTTGAGAGTCTGTTATGTGCCAGACACTCTGCTGGATGTTTTCCTGGAAACTTTCAAGGTAGGTGATGCTGTGGACCCTTGTCTATATCTTTCCTATTCCATTGTTCCCCAGAAGAGTTCCAAGGTTCAAACCATGTCTTTTCTCATTTCCTGGTGTATTCTTATTAGTACTGTTGGGCAGCAGACTATGCCTTTTGTGTGATCTCGCTCCAAAACCCTCTCTTCGAGCTGTTTCTCTGGCCACTCTGCTCCCTCTTCCCTGCTGTAGCAGCCTTTTTCAAATCCTCATTGTCCTACCCTATCGTTTACTCACCATCATTCTCTGATATTGAGTAGAATAGGATCTAGAATTTCTAGACTCCAGGGGGACTTTTAGTCCTGGCTTCTCGGAAGGCAAACTGCTAGAAAAGCCTCCACAGGAGGTTCCTGTTTCTCACTTGAGGACCAGCAGTACCCATATTCCACCCCATCCCAATCTTTCTTTGTCCTAAATTCCTAAGCCCTCTAAACCCCAAAGTGGCAGGACTTGGAGTGTGGTTGTTTGGCAGACACACTGAGCAAAATCAGTAGGAAGAAGAGTGTGTGTGCGTTTTTACTCAAGCACATGCCCTGTCCTGAATCACTAAATTTAAACACCCGTGGAGGCTGGGACATCACAAGAGTCAGCTGTTTGGCATTGTGGACTGTAGTCAAAGACTGGTTAATGGATTGAATCGTTCTCTGACTTTCAGTTGGAGGCTTTGGTGTTTCCTTATAGCTAACATCTGTCTTCCCTCACTCAGTCTCTGCTACTATTCTTCCCAGACTCTCATTTTCTTCGCCTACAAATCCCTTACTTCGATGACTTTCACATCCTCCTGGAAGTGGCCAGACTTGCACTTGGGTTTAGTTGACCCAAGAGGAGAGCCAAGCCTCATCAGTAGTGCGTGGGCTGAGGCTCTGGTTGATGCTTATGTTTTCCGACGATGTTAAGAGAAGTGTCCAGCTGGAGAAAATTTGGGGCTAGACCAGAAATACAGCAAGCAAACCAGCTTAACATTTCCCATATGTATGAGCCTGTCTCAACCCTGTGTTTAATCATGTCCAGCCCACCCACCCACCCTGCCACAGCTGGCACATACAAACCCTTCGCAGACAGCATCTGCCCAGGACCCCCTCATCAGTCAGGGCCCTGGTCATCTGCTGCTGCTCTTGCACTTGCCTCTCTGGGACTGGAAGTCTGAGTCCATAGCCCACCTATGGCTTCCTTTTCTGTTATTATCCCTACCCACTGCTCTAATTTGGGTTCTCCTGTAGAGCCTTGATCCTAGGAAGCCCACAAGCCTAGCTATTGCTACCGAAACCACCACTGATCCCCACAATGTGACACTTGAAGGATGTTAGGCAGTAGTCCTCCTTCTTTAATACAAAAACAAGAGGCATCCATTAAGCAGAGCCTAAAGCATCATAGATATGAAGGGGTTTGAGCATGTGCCAGAAGATGTACTTGAACCTATTGTTTAAATAGTGAAATTTAAATGCTTTTTATCGTTAACATATTACTTTTAAAAGATAATTTAAAAAGTTTATATAGAGTATAGTAGAAAGAATACTGGCTTATGTTGAGTCTACAGTTCTGGTCTTATGTCTGCCGCCGGCATCCAGTTTCTTAACCACTCACAAAAGTTTATTATGATGGGTGATTCCTTAGGTCCTTTCTAGGTGTGTCTCAGCAGACAAAACTGACTATGCTTCAAGATCTGGGTTCTCCTGTGAATTCTAGATTCTACTGTAAATTTTGTGAATTCTTTTCTCAGTTGCCCTAGCATTAGAAAAGAATAAGACCAGTTTTCTGAGATAATTACAAAGACTGTGTCCTAGTGAATGTATTCCTGAGTTATGCAAAGTTCTCACTCAGAGGCACTGGCTGCCATGACATTCTATTGTCAGTTTTTGCATTATCTTCCGTATCTGTTTTTTAACCCAATTTCTTGTATTTTCCAGCAGAAATAGGACACGGTTTCTTAAAGTGGAACAACAATGATTTCCTTTATTATTCTGTGCTTTAGAACTTTGCTTCAGGTACTTTTAAATGAGCAGTCCCGAAATCTCGAAATTAAACTGCCAGTTATTAGAGGTGATATTTCATGCCTCACATGGCGCACACCTCCTTTTCATATTGCGTTTATGATAGACAGTTCTTGACATGAATAATAGAATGGCCCTGAATGAATGCACGTCAGCTCTGCCTCAGGGAGAAACACAAGGTGAGCTCGATGACTCCTAGTGTGATCCTTTGCCTGTTGACATTACTTTTAAACTTTTCTTCCTTAGGCTGCAGCCATGTGTATTAAATAAATGATAAACACCATTTCTCTCACAAGGCCGGCTCACCATTTGAGCTACGAAGAATGCTTTGCAGGTAGTTGAGAGGTTAATATCACTGAATTATTTATTTATTCTGTATAGTTTAAACATCCCTATTTTCTGCCTTCTTTTTTTTAACCTTTCTAGTGACTGATTCAGAGTGGAGGAAATATATAATCTCCAGCAAGGACAGATTACAAAGATGGCCTCTGTCTTTGGTGGAAGAAAAAGAACAGGGTAACAAATCTTGTTTCATACTTTATTGGAGAGGAGTTCATGTTCTTTTTGCTTCCTACAAGACAACAGTTGGGAGGATATAGATATTTTAAAAAGAAAAAAAGGAAAGAGAAGGCAGCAGGATATCCTACCACAAGAGCAGACCCCGAAACTGTGCACATCTCCTGAAACTTATACTGCATATTACCAGCGCACCCTCCCCCACAGAATTATTTATATTATTATTATTCCGATAAAAGGTGGATAAACTCAAGGAGGGCATTCTTGAAGAGTAAGTAAGAGGAAAAGAATTTCTAAAAGCATCACTCATCCTGAGGAATGAAATAGCCAGCAGCCGTTCCTGCACGCCTTATCACTCTTTAAGAAGTCCTTCAAGCATCTCTAAATTTGCAAATGGGAAAATCGTTGCACAGGTTCCTGCCTTTCTTTTCGGTCTGGTTTCTATCCTATCTTTATGCTTCAAGTTACCTTTTCCTCTTAACTACCTCTTTAACTTTTACTAACATTTTGTAGCACATTGGATGACCATTTTCAGAAAGCAGCAGAGTTTTTATGATCACTTTTATGAGTGATAATGAGCAAAGAACAACCAACGTGGGCTTATTCACAGCTGAATCATTCCATCTTGGCTCCAAATGTCAGCTCTGTGCCTCACTCAAGATGTACATCCCTAGAAGGACTCGTCTGAACTTTAGAACTCCGGGTTGGACCAGTCTAGCCTTCATGGTTCTTTATCTTCTCAGTCCCTAAATTCACTTGTTTGACCTGCAGAGAATATAGGAACCTAGGTTCTGAGTGGGCTTTTCCAGTCTACACACATTCTGGAGCCCCATCCCCTGAGTGAACTTTTCCAGCACACGGAGGTTCTGAGGGCTATACATGAACAACGTGAATTGGTCTAGGAAGTAGTTGGCAAAGTTTTGCTCTGAAGGAGAAGAAATCTTGAAAATAGGTTAAAAGGTTGATGCTAAATCTTTAGCTGTCAGAGTTCTAGCTCATACTAGTAGCCTAGGTTCTTTTCACTCCAGCTGATTATACCTGTTTCTTTACCTGCCTCTGTTCGCTCCTCTGTTCTAGGAGCTGGATCTGAGAGCAGAGTGGAAACAAGGCAAATAGAAGTCAAGGTGATGGCCTTCATTGTTATACCCCAAGTACTTAAACTCACATCGTTTGACAAATTGGCTTCTCTTCCTTGCTTGCAAGTTCATTAGTGACACCACCATTCTCTGAGATTATCCAGTCGCAAAACACCAGAGGTGCTTTTGACAGTTTCCACTGATTTGTCATCCACCCTATTCTTTTCATTAAGAAAAGTCTCATATCTGTCCATTCCTCTTAATTATGACTGTGAAAATTCCATTCTTGTCATGGCTTTATGCTTGAAATATAGCCACAAGTCTCAAACTAGCTAACATACATCCAGTTTTTCTCCCTTAATCCAGTGCCATATGGTAGAAGGGAAAGTGAATCAGCAGAAGGTCTAACTTGGGCAGTCACCGTAGGGGCTTCATAGTCTATTTTACTTACTCCTCACAATCTCTCTTTAAGGCAGGTATTGATAACTTGATTTTACCAATGTTCAAATGAAGACCTAGAAAGTTTAAGAAAATTAGTTCAGAATTACAGTTAGAAAGTAGTGGAGCTATGGGGCTAGCCCAGCAACATGGTGGTTAAGTTCGTGTGCTTCTCATCAGCGGCCCAGGGTTCACAGGGTCGGATCCTAGGCGCAGACCTACACACTGCTCATCAAGCCATGCTGTGGCAGTGTCCCACATTCAAAATAGAGGAAGGTTGGCACAGATGCTAACTTAGCAACAATCTTCCTCAAGCAAAAAAGAGGAAGACTGGCAACAGATGTTAGCTCAGGGCCAGTCTTCTTCACCAAAAACAAACAAACAAACGAAAACAAAAGAAAGTAGTGGAGCTAGGATTGAAACCAATGTCTGGTTCACCCCAGAATCCTCAGAATTTCTATTCTAGCCTGCTGTCTTTCAATAAATACTTAACTGAATGGATAAGTAAGAGAGTGAGTGAATGAATGTGTGAATTCACGCATGAATATGTGAATGAGAGGAGAAGTAAGCAAAATACTTGTGATATAATTTTATGACCTTTTGCAAGTGGAAGACTGTAGCCTGTTAAGAGCTATTACGTAGTAGCTGCTGTCACCACGGCTGTGAATATTCAGTCTTCAAGTTGTCCTTCCATCTGTATACTCCTCAGTCCATGTTCTTCCTAGGATGGCACAGTGCAACTTAATCAGCTAGTATTGAGAGAATTCTGATCGGGAGCGTACTAATGCTGCTTTCAATTAGTTTCCTCTAGAGTTAATCCCATTTACTTTTCCTGTTTGGGCGACCAGCTGTTTGAGGTTGCTGGGCAACCAAGAGTTGAAGGCAGGGAGTTTGGAGAGAGATGGAGACCCAGAAGCTTCAACCAAGGTGAATATTAAATGAGAATCAAATGTCAGAGAGGATTTATTTTAGGGCACGAACAGATCATTCCAAAGTGAACATTAAAAAGGTGAGCTAAATTCAGTTAAGAACATTTGTTTTTCAGTATTTGCTTTCTTAGCGTAATCTAATTTTTCTTCTGAAGCAGTGTAGCAACAAAGAGCTGAGGGGATTAGATTTTGAGTGAAAGGAAAAAAGCTTGGCTTCGGGGAAAGCAAGAGTGGTTGTGAAATGGCAGCTCTCCTCTGGGGTGACTGTGTTGTTTCTACAGAAGTGGATTAAACAGCTGAGTGTGTTCAATCCTGCAGAAACTTCAGAAGCGCAAAGCAGGAGGCTGGATCTTGTAGGAAATACTAATATCGTATAGATGCAAATAAATAAGTAAAATCTGCTGGGGGTGCTACTCAGGGCACTGTGTACAGATATCAAAGATAAGAGAGGACGTAGAATGCAGACATTCACACCCTAGCCTCGTACATTCCAGACACCTGTCCCTCCCCATGTCAGTCTTGGAAGTGTCGATGGTGGCAGGCTGATCCTTAGAAGGTGGGCCATACTGCTGTAGCTTCATCAGGGAAGGAATGAAATGGTTGCCTGGGCGAGACAGACTCCTCTCAGATACATTGGCTGCATGTAAAAGGGAAGAACAGTGCAATAATCTAAAAGTCAAGAAAAATCTCCTGGTGATCTCGGGTAAGAGATGTCTTTCTCTTCAAGCCTCTGTAATATGTCTGCAACATACTGCCTATTTGACAGAGGTATTTTTCATCTAGGAAATACAAGGGTACATTCACTTCTCTGGTTGAGGCCTATACATAACAGAAATTGCAGGAATCGCTGCAAAGATTTCAAGTAAAGCTAAAATTCCAAAGCCCACTGGGGTCATTATGTCACTTTTGGCATGTCAAACACTAACCCAGCTTTGAAAACAATGTGACATTCTTTTTTCTGAAAATAAAATGAGAATGTTTCACTTAAATTCCAGTCCCATATTCTCAGAGGGCAGTTTCTTTCATCAGTTCCATGGGAATTTTACTGAAATGAAAGAGGGAGAGAGAGATTGAGAAACTGGGACATTGAGAATTATCCACTTCTATGTAAATAGAAGAATAACGTTGTTGACATATAATCAGCTATGTGTCTTTTAATTAAGTAACAATAGTTAAAACATTTTAAAATCTAAAGTTAAATTAAATAAATATAAATTATTTATATGTATGTATGTCACGGGAGGCAATTTACATTTAGAAAATACAAATATATTATATACCATAATACAGATTTAATTGTATATACATATATATATTAAAATTTAGAGTGAATATTCATCCTACCGTGCTAGTGTCAATTCACTTATTTGAACAGGTAACTGAGACATCAAGATAAGGCAATAAAAATGACCACAGCTTCATGAATTAATACTTTCCATTAGTCTTCTTCTCTCCAATACATGTAACCAGTATGTGGGACCAGAAAAACAAAAACGCACACACTCACACAGGTACACAGAGTAAGTAAAACATCTGTTACATGAGGTAGTTTGTTGTAAGAAATTTTTAGCCAAATGAACAGAGGTGTGTTATTCAGGACCTTCGGTAAAGATGTGGAAATAAGCGTCTTATTTAGAAGCATTTATGTGATGACATCTCTTGTACTGAATTTCTCCGTTTTGATGTACATCCCAGCTAGCCCAGGTGTCCCACTGGGTTTCACATCTTCACTCAGAGCCTTGGGAGAAGGGCCACAGCACAACATTCTTCATGTTAAAAAGTAGGTCTAACCACACAATCGTTCAGCATCAAAATATTTCTTTGGTTGGTGCCACTTTAAAAAGAGGTACTTCCTAAAACTTTAGACGAAAACGCATCACAAGTCATAGAATCATTGCGTGCTGGAGCACTGATTCATTATCTCCCTATGTCCTTGTAAACATGCCATGCTTAGACGTCATGACATTATGAGTGATTTTTAATACATAGTTTAGCGCCTCTCCGAGCACAAAAGTGGTCAGTTGCCTTTGGTTAGTTACAAGCTTAAGCAGTTTTGCCGCCTAGGTAGTGTTTACATCCGAGGCTGGGAAAAGAAATTTGGAAGGAACTGACTTCTAGAACTGAGACATTTACTGTGCCCAATGCTTTCCCCATTTTCACAGTTTAGAATAAAACCACCAGAGGAATGGATGCTTGAGAAGCTAAACAAGGGAAATTTTACCGGGTGTGACTGCAGGTGGTGACCTGTAGCATTTTCTGAAGCCGCAGATCCTTGAATTTACTTAATGATGATTCCCTGTTGACTCAAAAGAAACAGAAGGGCAGTATGGTTCCCAGCGACTAGCACAGGTTTTCTTTGGTCCCTTTGGTACTCAGATCCAAACTTTATCTTTGGTCCTGGTCCCATTCGGGACCAGGAGGCTGAAGGAATCTCATAGTCTTTTTATATCTTATGGAAGTATCTTATGGTAGATATATTGCTGTTTGCAATTATTTATTCTCCAGTTTCCTGTAAAAGCATTATGCATTCCTACCTTTATTGACTTTGAGGTTGGACAAATTACTTGCCTAAGCCAATGGAATGTGAGTGGATGTGGTCCACACTACTTTTCTGCAGAAGATTTTAGAGGCGTCATAAGTATTTGCCACCACTTTTGCTCTTTCCCTCTGCATGTTTCAGATTTGGGTTGCTTGTTCAGTTCTAGAATGAGAAAGCAGGTAGAGTAGAGCCATAGTTAACCAGTGTCCAACTTGTAACATGAACGAGAAATAAACCCGTATTTTAGTAAGCTTCTGAGAGGTGGAGGTCGTTTGTTAGCAAAGCAAAGCTGACTGATACAGATGTCTACCTTAAAGTATCTGCCCTTTAACTCTTCTCTAAAATAGCCAGAGAGCACATGCAGCTCTGACATAATCCACATTAAAGTATTTTTTGCTCATAAGCTATTGCTTTTATCCCTAAAATTGCATCAATCACTTAAAACTATTGCTTGTGATCACAAGCCTTCTGGTTACAACAATGTAAATAAATTAATGAATTGGAATAAAAGATTTAAGTGATTGAATACTTGCTTTCAGTGAAGCACTATAGATACGAAACAAACAAGACAAAGTGTCTGTCCTCGTGGAGAGGAGGGCCAGTGACTATATAATAACACAGTGGGATAATTCTTAAAGTAGACGCACTTCTAGAATACTGACAGCCCGTTCCTTCACTCAACAGTGTATCCCTGTATCTTAATAATCCTTCCTTATTCTCCATCTACTGTTTCAAGCTCTGCCAATACAAGGGCAGAATTATGTATAAGGTGCCCCATAGACTTCTCCAGCTCTTGACTATCCTCTCCTCTCAACTCCTCTTTCTCTCACTTACCACTTCTAATCCTTTAAAAAATTTTGTTCATGCAAATAGCCAGAATCTGGTCACCTGTCACCACCTCCACTGCTAGCACTCTGGTTCAAGCAGACAACATCTCTTACTTAAATATTTTAGGAGCCTCCTAACTGATGTCTCAGCCTCTGGTCTTCCCTGCCCTTCCCTGCCCCCAACCAACTAATTTCCACAGAGTGGCTAGTGGGGGATTTTCAAACCTGAGTTAGATCCTGCTACTCCTACTTTCAGAACCTTCCACTGGCTCCCATTTCAATCAAAAGAAAGCCAAGTCCTCTCAGCTGCTTACCAGGCCGTCTGTGTCTCCCCATCCCCACCACTGCCTCTTCCCTGCGGCTTCTACCACACTTTCCCTTGCCCCATCTGCTTCATCCGTGCTCAACTCTGCTGCTCTAGCATACACCAGGCAGTCTCCCACCTCAGCGACTTCTCAGTTCTGTTCCTTCTTCCTAGCATGTTCTTCCCTCACGTACCTGAATGACATGCTCTCTCTCTTCCTTCAGGTCTCTGCTCAAATGTTAGCTATTCGCTGTTGTCTTTGCTGACCAACCAAGTCTGCACTGTAGAGACTAGACTTTTAAATACATACAAAAGGAACATTCTACCAGGAGATTTTTTTTTTTTTCCTTTTTTTTTTTTTTTTTTTTTTTTGCTAAAAGGGTGATAGTGAAGAACAACAGTTTGGCTAAAAAACAAAAACACAAAAACCAAAGCCCAGTGTTATTGTCCTTGAGGATGCCTGGCTTAGGTTGAGTTTCCATTCTTCCTAAACAAAAAGTGTGCATGAAGAATGGGGGAAGTAAAGCACCTTCCAGGGGAGGCTCTCCAACTTGGATGTTTAATGGCAGGTGAATTAATGGCAGAAAAAGCTCCAAATGCAAGATGGAAACTGTTTGAAGGGCCATGGAAATTTGAATGATCCTGTTTGGAGTTCCTGAGTGCTACAAGGACAGAAAGATCTGCTTCTTCGTATAAGATTACAGATCGTACATTGCCTTTGTGTTCATATGTTGCAACCAGAGGAGAAATCTGAGCTGATGCCCGTGGGTCTTAAGTCGATTCTCTGAAGCCTGATTATCTTCCCCACACTCACGTGATTCCAAAATCCGTTGCTGTGAAATGGAGACTGTGGATGGAGGCTTAGAGCTCCAGCACAGGACTCTCACCCACACATGGACCTACGATAGGACTGAAAACCTGGCTGGAGATTTATTAAGCCCGTACTTCTGTGTCCCTTCCCTCTCCTCCCCTCCTCCCTGACTACCTTTATTTGCAGCATTCCTCTCAGTTTTCTTCCTATGAGATTTCTAGGGAATAGGGATCACTTCCTTTCAAGCTGATGTCACCTTTACTCCCCAATCCTTCTCCACTCTGACCTACATGCCACTCTGTTGTCCCACCAATATTTAGAACTCTTTAGTTTTCTCTCTACCCCATCTGCCACTCACAGGTTTGACCTTATTTTAGAAAGTTATGTTTGCCATTATCATTTTTGGATAATATCACAACACTATAATAGGCTTCTTGCTGTGTTTGACTTTGTCTATCTAGATCTGTCCTTTGCAATACTCTTTCTCTCTCCATCTCTGTCTCTCTTTCTCTCTCAAGTCAAAACAAAGTGTGCAACAGTAAGCACACTGCTGGCCCCCGCTCTCCTGTGAAATCAAGTTACTATGCTCCGCCTGTTGATATCTCTGTGAAAAAAAGCTTGTGTGTATGCGCACATCATACAGAGTTTCTACTCTTTATTTCTCAGGAAATCTCTTTTCTCTGATGCAGCAAGAACACATTAAATAAATAAATAATTCATGTTATTTTTAGGAAAGAGAAAAACAAATAAGTATGTGATTGGAAGATGCACCATTTCACTCCTTGAAATGCTGATTGAACGTTGAACATTGATTGAAAGGCCACTATGAACATTGATTAAAAGGCCACTGTGTTCAGGGAACTGTGACGGAAAATAAAGAAGTGTACAAAAGATGTGGTACCTTCATTTTGAGAGGTTTACAGTGTGGTGCGGGAAGAAAAATCCTGTAAAAGTGAGTGGCAGTGTGTTTGGTTGATACCTACCGGCTATATAAAATTGCTTTTGGACATGTTTCATGATTCCTCATAAAACAAAGACTTAATAAGTTTACTTGGCAGCTGATGGGCAAAGTTAAAAAAAAAAAAATCAAATGAGCTTTTTGTTTTCATTTAAGCAGTTTTCGGCAATGCTTTCTTTTTTATTTTAAGCAGATGAGTTTTTAAAACAATGATTGCATTTAAGACCTTCAAGAAAGCTTGTAAACTGTGGATTTGATGAACTGCGTCCTGAGATCCCAACTGTGAGCTAGCTTGGTGCACACATTACAGGGCCTGGAAGGTCTGTCATTTCCACGCATACAGACAGACAAACAGGATAAAGGCAAACAGCAGCCTTGCACCATTTGAGTAGCGAACCACAGCACGTATTGTGTAGCTCCACGAAGATTGGGGTGTTAAGCCAGGGTCTGGGTCCTGTGTTGAGTAGGCAGTGAAGAGTGACCTGACTTAGATGGAAAAAATATTTATCATTAGTTTTGATAGCTTTTTCGTTGAAACCCCATTTCCAGAGTGGATGGGTATGCCAATTTAAATATTTGCTATTCATTTCATGTTGCTTGGCCGTCTTTGTTTCCTTTGCACTGGGACTCATTCGCCTGGCCATGCAGCCCGTCTCCCAAGAGTGCTCTTGATGAGATATTTTTTTTCTATCAGGAAATTGATTTCCTTGCATCTCTTTCTGAGATTACTGAATCCAATCTTGGAGCAGAATAACTCAATTCTTGGAAAAACATCTAATTTGGGAGGCTGGTGGTTGATTTTTTGTTCCAGCCACGGCATCAAAGCTGTGTGTGAGCCTGCCAGTAACGGGCAGAGAAGGTGTCTCCTGGCCGGCCAGGTCCTTCCCCGTCATGAACCAACCAGCCCCCTCCAGCAATGCCCCTCCTCCCATGGGGCTCTGAGCTCCCTCTTTCCACCCCAGGAAGCATCCTGCTCAGATGTAGCTTTTCACTGTCTTTCTGTAGTTCTAAATCTTAACTTAGCTGTCTTGGTCTTATTTCCTACACATCCTGGCGATCTCGTACTGTGCTATCTACTCACACAATTGTGTGTTTTTGCCTTTTTTGTCAACACGCCTTAAGTTCACCATTCTTCCCTGGTGATGAGAGGTGGCTAAGTGGTCTAAACTTTGGATTAATAAACTTCGGACTCCTGGGTCTGAGATGGACACATCGGTTGCACTCTGTATCTTTCCAAAAGAGATGAACAAGCAGTTTCATTATGTGTAAGGGCCTTAGCCATGATACCTTTGAGAGGGGCGACATGCATATTTATATCTTACCTTGATATTTTATTAATGACCAACAGTTTTTTAGTCTACAATGGCAATGGGGGTTGGAAATCAGTCTGTGTGTCTGGGTCTAGTTTGCTTCAGTCTTAAAATCAGAACTGGGTGAATGCAGCACATGGATAGAGTTATTAGAAACCATTTTTGTAAGAATGCCCAATTTTCTGTAATTAACATGCCCAGTGTATTCAAGTCATTGGATTTTGCCTGTGACCATTGTGCTGTTTCTCTCTATGTAAAGAAGTGTGTTCAATTAAGTCTTGTATAACGTGCACTTTGTCAGCCCAAAAAATTATTTTTTTCCAGTTGCTTGTGGTGTCGCTGGTATTTATTCTGCAATGTCAGCAGTGCTTGTGGGCCAAACGCAGAGTGAAGACTACAGTTGAAGCAACATTTTTTTTTCTTAGCATTCCAACATTCTTAAGAATTGCCTGAAAGGAAATGTTGGAACTGTGTTCTGAAGTACTTTTGAGAGCCCTGTACTACTGAGAAGTTAAGAACCTTATAGTCACGAGGGGGATAACAAGGACTGTGGGAATCTCTCTCCCTCTCTCTACTTTGTGACAATGCTGGTTCGTTTAAAGCTCTTTCTCAAAACTAAAAAATAAAATTAAAAATGTTACAAAAAGAGTTTCTGTGTTGTTTCTCATTTTCTGGCTTCTTGAGGTAGGAAGAGGACATCTCTTGTTATAAATAATGAGATGATTCTGTCTTGCACAGAAAAAACCCAAGACAACCCAGTGCGCTCTTTTGGCAAAATGCCTCTGGGTCTCTTCCTGCAGGATTTTACTTCTGTACTTTGCAGAGACCTTCATTTTTTTCCACTTCTAGCTAAAAGGCTAGATATAAGGTGGAAGGCATCTATTGCTTAAATTTTTATTCTTTTCTGCTCAGCTATTGCCTTCAATTGACAGAGACAGAGACAGGAAGCAGCAATCTCAATATTTGAGAATGTTTATGTCTCTTATTCCCTGCCCAGAGTGGAGCAAAATCTGAAACATTTAATTCTCTTGTGCAATATTTCCTTTGTCTTTGCTGCTGTCTGTTTTGAAAGGCATCATTAAGACACTTTCAGCCTTCGCCTAGCCCTAGGCTGTAACTAGCGCAGGGGAGCCAAGAGAAGCAGGAAGACAGCAGGGCTGGAAAGAGGGGCACTGCACCTGAGTCGCAGTCTCTCACACACCCACTAGCTCAAAGGCCTGTGTTCTCCGCAGGAGTTTCTGTCAACTACACGACGAAGGCAAATAAATGCAATTATTTATCTTATAAGGAGGGTTTTAAAAAATTCTTTGTTATATTTTGCATGTGTGAGAGTACGAAGTGAGATCATGCATGAGAAATTATTTTTGAAAATCATCGGGTAGATAAATGTAAATTGTTGACCTTATTTTCCCAACTTTTGTGGGAGCTAAGATTCCACAGTTGGAAGAATGAAGATCTCCTCCTTCCTCTACTCTGCCTTTTGTCTTTCTATTACAGGCACAGATGGGTACTTTTCAAGACCTAATATCACTATGAATTTACAGATCCAAATTCCTGAAAGAGTTATTGGTGGATCTTTGGTCGAGTAAGCAAGACCTATTCATCCGAACAACCACCATTGCACAAATGAGGAGAGCTCCTATGGCAGAGAGGTGGAGATCTTTAAACAATGATTAAGGAATTGTGTTCAAAAACAGGTACAGAATGCCTGTATGGGCTGTACAATTATAATGTTGAAAAGTCAAATGTTAGAGTTAAACACGGAGTTAAAATGGGGTGCAAATCTTATCTGAGTTAAATTAAAAATTTGGTTTGATATCTACTTGGCCCCACAGTTAAAAGCCATTTAGTTGGGGGCCAAGACAAATACCAGAAGATACTGTTTCTCCTGATATTAGCTAAGAGATTTTTCTTGGCCTTTCAGACACCTGTCATAAATCTGTTCCATTTTTAGCACCACCCCTGGAAGATTCTCCTGTTTTATATATATACACACATATATATACATATATATATGTATGTATATATATGGATATATAGGGGCCGAATATTGCCTCCATATTGCCCTCCTGCTGGCCTGCAGAGCTGGAATTTGGTGGCGTTTTCTCAGGCTGGTATCACTAAACCACTCTTGACCCTGAAGAGCCCAGGTGTCAGTTTGCTGATTTAATCAAGTGTTTATGCTAAAGTGTTAGAGGTGGAGGTCCATATTTCAAGTTTCTGGTTTAATTAAAGTCTTTTGTTTCAAATTCAACCCCTTCTTGCACTTTCCCACCCCACCCTGTTTTCCTTTCCCAGTTGTTTATGTGCAGAAGACTTGCTATCCGATATGGGAGGCCTCAAAGCTGCAGACCAGAACAACCTAATGATGGCTTTTGGAGAGATGGAGAAGTGATGTATGAGTGTGTGTATTCGTGTGTATACAGCAATTAGCCTAACTTCTCCAGGGTATGACTGCCTCTAGAAATAGCGGGTATTACCATATTGCCCCCTTTTCAATAGGTGTTTGCTTTATGACATATGAAAAATAGATAATCTTTAGTGTAGCATGCTGAAAATTAAAGTCACAAAAACCCATGTGTATGCAACTGAGCCTGTCCAGATACCCAGCTGACATTTATACATTCATTGAAGTCTGTGTAGGTGAAACAGAAAATAAGGCAAGAGGGAATGTTAACTGAAAAACAATTTATGTGCCTGAATGTATTTTATAACAATGTAAAAGTAAAGAACCAGATAGTATACTGTTTTAACAGAGGATTCCTTTAGAAAGGCAGAATATAATATGGTGAGTGTTTTATCAAGATATGAGACTTGTAATGGAAAAATACTCTTTGCTTTAATGGATGAGCAAACTCTGCAATAAATATTCACACAATTGGTCACCAAGTATAATTTAGGACTGCGTTTGAGGAACATTTTCCATATGAATATGCTTTAACACCTGCATCCCTTTAAAGCTCACTGTTCAGTAAAGGGAATTGGTAGGCATGTGGCTGAGCAGAAAAGGAGCGAAGTAAATGGAATTCTAAAAATCATCTTTACATTTTTGTCTGTAAAAAGGAAAATAAAATTGCTGTAATTATAAGACAGCCCTCTCCTCCCTCCAAAACAGTTCTCAAGCTCATTTTGAGAGTTTCTTCCCACTTTTCAAAATGAGTCATCAGGGAAGAGGTATTTCCCCTGTTCAAGGGCGCACCCAGCCAGAGTCTCCACTGCAAGGCACTTTGGTGAACAGGTTATCATTAGTGATGCGCAGTGCAACACAGAATCAGGTTCTTTCAAGAGGAATAAGTAACATTTAAAAATATGTGTTTGTCTCGGAAATATTTAGGCCCTAAAGGTACAAGACATTTTTATGATTTCAATTGCTTCATAAAGCAGACATTTCACCTACATATATTTATTAGTTCTCAGTTTTGTTTCTTGCACAAGATTCCAGAAACTCTCTTTTAAACAACTGTCATCAGGGGCCTTAGCTCTAATCGATGATTCTCTCGCCTTTTTATAGAACTCATTACTTTTTTCCCTCCCACTCTGGTCTGTGTGATCCCAAACCTATCCAAGAAAATTGTTTATAAAGAGATCATGAGAATAATTATAAAACATCATGCTGTTTTGCAAAAAAATGGGAAAGTCTTGAAAGAAGCATTCATTTATTCTTTCGTTAAATACTTAATCTGTGCCTATTCTGTTCCAGGCACTGGCCTGGGTGCTGTGAATATAGCAGTGTTAGAGGTTCCTTCTCACGAGGAACTTTGTTATTAGTAAATAAATAAACAAACAAATTCACAAAATGAGGACCCATTGTGATAAAAGCTCTAAAGGTAATAAAAATACTGATGAGGTATTGAATTACTAGCAGTATTAGCTAAGGGTTTCTTTTTTAGGGTGATCAGGGAAACCCATCTGAGAAGGTGACATTTGAGATTAGCACAAGTAGCCAGGAGGGGGCAATGGGGAAGAGAGTCCTGCACAGAGAGGAAAGCAAACGCAGTGAGGTAGGAAAGAGGTTGGCGAGTTGGAAGAACAGAAGGTAAACCACCGGAGGTAATGGAAGGAGAGATAGAGGAGTCCTAGATGAGTTTGGAGATGTAAGGAAGGGCCAGAGCATGCTGGTCCTCATAGCCTGTGGTAGGGAGTTTGAATTTTATTCTAAAGTGTAATGGTTTTTGTAGGCAAAGTGACATGATCTGATTTATGCTCTAACAGGATCACTTCCAAAGATGCAGTTAATGAGTAAGGGAATATCACTAAGTAAGAAATAGGAATAGGTGATGAGAAAGGCTCCCAGGAGACTGGTCCAAGAACCATAAGGGTGCGGGGCAGAGCTTGCACTGGGAAGAAGACTGTGCATTGACTGCCATCACATAACTCTGTGGAGCTGGCATGAAGGTTGGTGACCAACTTGGAAATTTCAAAGCTTACCTTAATATAGACAAAAAGTTTTTTGTTTTTTCTTCTCACTGGGAACACATACCTTTATTCTAAACATCAACAAATGGGAAGTGAAAAATGCCAAAGACATTTAGGACAGCTTGCTGCGTGAGCTGCCTACAGGAAACAACTGTTTGATATGGAATAAGATGGGACATGGAGCTCCAAGCAGGGTGACTTTATGACTGAATTGTATCTACTGGATAGAACACTGGCCCGAGCCTTTCATAGAAGTCATTGTGTTCATTGTGTTCTTATTTGCCCAGTGGTGAAATGGCCCATTATGTCAGCATAATGCTCTATCCACTCTCTTTTCACATTCGCCCTCCAGCAGGCTGAAGGGTAGATGGGAGTTTTGGCTTAAGCCAGTGTTTGGGGCCTCAGTCCCACATCCCTTTTTCCACACAAGGGCCTTCCTGACCCAGCTATGTGCCCAACTTTCTCCACCACTGTGCTATGGCCCTGCCCCTGACTTTGTGCCAATAGGTGAAGAGGGTAATGATCATAATAAATTGTTAGTAATAACAATAACTTACATTACTTGCATATTTACTGTGTTTTAGACATGGTGCTGCTTTACCTACATTATCTTAATTTTTAGAGCATCCCTCAAGGCATCTTTAAATTTGTAAGGTGTAAATTATTCCCATTTTAACATTACAACTGAGTATCAGGAACACTGTGACTTGCCTGAGGCCTTGGTGGACCAGTGGAATAGGTAAGGAAGCCAAGAAGTCCAGAGAAGAGACAGGGATGTGCTGGGAAGGTGCAGAGGGAAGATTGAGGTGGGATGTGTCAAGGTGATTGCTTGCTGGGTGAGTACCAGGCGAATGTGTGGGCCAGTCTAGCCATGTTGACACTGAGCACATAAATGAGTCATGTGGTCCTAAACCAACCAGACACACCATTGCCTTCCAATTAATTGTTTTATTTCCCTGTTAGGTCCACATGAAATAACCAGTTTTGGACAAAACCTGGTCTGCTTGGAATAACTTCAGTGACTTAGGAACCTCAGGTCCACTTACGCTAAATCTCCCTCACACCACATAGCTTTTGAAGACTGTTTTTACCCAAATTAAAGCACAAATGGTGTGCATTCAAATTTTCGTTCGGTGTAATTTTGGATTCCTTTGGGGTATTTGCCTTTGGCAGAGAAAGTAAAGCTGATCTGCATGGCCAATAAACCACAGTTGTTTCAGTCTGAACGGCAGGAGGCCTTTCAGTTAAAGAAAGATGAAAATAATAAGTAAATTCAGCTTATATGGAGCTACTCCAAAATATGGACTGGTAAGGAAATAATTAATGAGTCTGACATAAATCAAAATGTTTATATCGTTATTCTTGATGACAAACTACTCTCAATGGAATCTATTAAATGCACTTGAGAAACCTACATCCTCCCAACAGCTATTTCTCCCTTAGAAGCTACCATCTCCTAGAAGCCATCTTGCAAAATAACAAGACTCTGTATATACTTGATGAAAAATTGCAGGCACATATGTGTGAGCACTAGAAACAATACACAGTTAGCATGGAGAATTATCGTAGACATTTCCATTAGTTCTCTATTGAAGAAATCCTTAACAATTGTATAGAGGAGCCAGTCTCCACAGCTAATGACTGTTGGGCGTACAAATTAACAGATTAGCATAAATTTATCCTTGACGTAGCTGTTAGTTGGGTCTTGGGGAGCCACAGAAGATTTGGAGATTCTGATAAATCTGAGGAAACTTGGGAAATAGTGGGATCATCAGGGCTCGGGGAGCAGACGCGTTCCTCCTGGTCTGTGCCGTCCATCGCTTGGTTGCAGGGCTTGTCTGCTCCTCATGCTGAGCACTTTCTCTAGCAAGCATTTTTAATGTCTGCTTTTCCAGTCTTTAGGGCATTTCATTCTTGGCTGATTGCTCTTGTATTGTCTGTAGTGCCAGGTGAAGCTGGGCCACTTGAAAAATCATGAAAAAGGGAAATTGAGAGTTTTGTCTATTTTAGGTGGGTGTCAAAGAATGCCATCAAATTAAAACATTTATTGAGTGCCTGTTATGTGTACTGCACAGTATTGAGTCCTGGGGGTGGGTGGAGGAGGCCTGGTGGTGACCAGAGGGCAAAAAAACCTTTCTCAAACATAGTCTCTGCCACTGAATCACACACAGGTTATATCCTACAATTCTTTTTTTTCTACTTATGCAGTTAGGTGTTTTTTAATAGAACTGACATTTTTGATGTTTTAGATGATTTTCTTTGAGGCTTTCATTCTGGCGTCTGTAGGTTTTACTTTGTTAATCAGTGATTGAGGAATGTTTGGGAACGTGGAAATTGCGGATCCATTTTTCAGAGAGGTTCAGGACCATGTTTACTTGCCTTCCCTCTGATCACTCACCAACTTTTCCTTCTGCCTTCTGTCCAGTTTCCAAAGGCTAGTTAGGCCAACACAGCTGTTGTGCGTAACGTCGCCACCAAGCCCAGTCCATCGTGCTGCCTCTTCAATGCAGTGTTGTCCCTGGCCACTCTTGCCAGTACTCTAAACCACCCGCAGAGGGCTACTACATTTTATCTCCTCCAGTCTTTTGATCCACAAAAGAAGAATGTTTGATATTAAACTCTGCAAATGGCATGGCTCCTCACCTGCTCCTTCCCGCGTTAGATATATCTCTAGGTACTGAGGACAAGCAGCATAGACTCAAAGGGTGGGAGAAGGAGGTGCTGTAGAAAGAGAAATGAATTGGCAGGCAGATCAAACAGGGTTCTAGTCTTGTCTTAGGGCAACCACTTCCTTTCCAAGCCTCCATTTCCATCTCTCGTCTTAGGTGATTGGACTCAGTGATCTCGAAGGCATAAATGAAACATTCAACATCTCTGTGATTCATGTCAACAAATGTCAGAGAGAGGTAAGCCAGTGTAAGCAGAGAAAGCTAGATCTCTGTCGACTCCAGTGTTAACATGTGTCCAAGGGGAGCAGAGACTCCAGGGTCCATGCCATCCAAACTATCTGATATGTCAGATACTAGACATACTAGTTATCTAGTGTTGAGGCATCTGGCACTTGACAACAGCAATAAGAGATGAACTCGACGTTCATCAGAAAAAGAGCAGAAGTGACAACAGGTAGCTGCTGCTCTTCCCTCCGCCCAGGTCTTCTCTGAAGAGGCAGGTGACTCTGAAGGTCACCAGGCAGATGTCCAGCTGCCCCAGGGGCAGTCTGATCTTGAGTGTCACTGCTCACCTGATCTGAGCTCACTAGCTGCCTTCGGCAAGAGGCAGGAGCATGGCTTCTGGGCTGCAGCCCGTCTCTGCACAGACAGCTGCTGCTGCCACTCTCTGCCAGGTGACTGTCCCTCTTAGCAACAGCTGTGAGAGGGAAGAAAAGAGATGGACAATGACCACAGGGCAATTCTCCTAAAAATAGCTTCAAGGTTCACGCCACAGCATACTGATTTGGCCTTTGGGTGGACTGAATTTGCATAGTGAGTTCAAGAGTCCCCCAACCTCTAAAGGAGAGAAAAGCAGCAATATTTATTTAGGTCAGATGCAATATCTAGAGCTAGACTACATAGAAAATATTTTAAAATCTAGGTTTTTATTTTGAGACTAGGTTAGAGGAAATAGGAAGCTAGCAAAAGAAAAAATATTGATGATAAGAACAAAACAATAATGACAAAATAAATGGCCAGCGTGGGCCAGTGTTATGTTAGTCCATATGGCATACAGTTTATTCCCTCAATTCTCACAATAACCCTGAAACATTGCTTTAAGGCAAGTGAGGTTCACAGTAGTCAATTAATTTGCTTCAATTTACACATTATTAGATTATCCAAGGATGCTTTGGTTGGCTTAACTCCTTCATTCTTTTATTTTTTTTTTCTTTTAAGATCCTGTAGTCATATGCTACCCTTTTAGTATGATGTTGTCTCAGAAAAATTTTTTGTTCCAATAACTGCTCATATGTAAGAGGCCTTTCCAACCCTTGCCAGTTTTGCAGTGACTAATGCAAACATTTCTTGTAAAATTTTGATCAGATACTGAAAAGTAAAACAAAAAAGAAAAAAGAGAGAAAAACATATTAACTACGGTAGGCAGAATAGTGACCTTCAAATATGTCCATGTCTTAATCATCAAAACCCATAACTATGTTATCTTATGTGGCGAAAGGGACTTTGCAGAAGCGATTAAGTTGTACTTACAGGATATCCTGGATTACTGGGTGGGTCCAATGTAATCACAAGGATCCTTAAAAGTGCAAGAAGAGAGTCTGAAAGTGACAAGGAGATGTTACTGCCACAGAGGCAAAGGGAGAGTGATATGATGTTAGAAGGACTCGGCTCGGCTTTGCTAGCTTTGAAGATGCAGGAAGACAGCCATGAACCAAGGAATATGGGCAACATCTAGAGACGGGATAAAGCAAGGACACTGATGCTACCCAGAGTCTGCAGAAAGGAATGCACCCCTAGCAACACTTTGATATTAGCCTGGAGAGTCCCATGTCAGACTTCTGAGCTTCAGAACCGTAAGATGAGAGGAAGAGAAAAGAGAAGAGAAAAAGACAGAAACAAAAGCATGCCTGACAAGATTCCCCAAGATACACATAAACCAAACTTCACCACAGCCTTGCTCTCCAGAAGTCTAAGGCAGCTGATGAAGTTGGGGAATTACTGAAAGCACACTTCTCAACAATGTGATCCCATATCAGGCATAGATTTGAACTGCAAAACAGGAGTCAGTGCCTATTTTGTGAAACCAGACCACTGATTCAGATGCTGAAATCCTCGAGGTCTCTCACTTTCTCTATGTCCCTTTGCACTTGCTCTTCCAGTTTCCTGGAATGCTCTTCCTGACGACTTCCACATGCTTAACTTCCTTACTTTTTCAAGTCTTTGCCTAAATGTCACCTTCTTAGTGAGACTCTCCCTAATCAATCTGTTTAAAATTATGCTCCCACCTCTCACCCTTCGTCTCTCCTCCTCTTTCTTGCTCTTTCTCCATGGTCCTTATGACCACTGGATGTACTATATGTCTGACATTCATTTTCTTGACTTTTTCTCTCCTCTCATTAAAATATATTCTCCATAAGGACAGGGTTTTTATCTGTTTGGTTCCCGTATGCGTTCCCAGCATTGTCTGGCACTTAGTAGATACTCATTCAACATTTACTGAGTGAATAAAGAATTGTTAGACTTTAGGGGAGTGTTGGTGAGGTGTAAGCCTTCCCCTCGGAATTATGTCACTCACTATACAAGTTCAAGCCCAGTGTTAGTGATGGCATTGTTTCCTCAGTTCCAGGAATGACCAATCAAATAGTGGGACCCTGAACGGGTTTCACCTGGGAGCTCAGATTAGTTTTCCCACCTCCTTTGATGCTGAAATAACTTTCCCACCCACCCACCTGTCCCTCACGCCCACCTCACTCTCTGACTGGTCAGGTTCTAGGAAAAACTACATAGGATGTAAGGTTAATTGAGTGTGAAGGATATTACATTTAAATACACTGCCTGAGGGATTCAGACTAGTTATGATGTTTTAGTACAGGTTTTACGCCATTCTGCTTAAATCGAATTCTTTCTCCAGAAAGAGGTTGTCATGTTATCTTAGTCACGCTATCAGTAGCACCTCTGGGAATTCTGTGTATAAAAGCTTCTATTAGAGTTTATAGGGTCGCCTAGTATTTATTCGTATCTTGATCCAAACTAAGTATGCCACACCTGGACTATTCTGCTAAACGTAAGACACATATTCTTCTATGAAATGGGACCAAAAAACATAAACAAACAAAAATATGGTCAATCATACATTGATTTTGACAGAACTATTCCCAGTCTTGTGCATATGAGGCACTTTCTCAAAATAGTCCAAAATGCTCCAAATTTCACCTTAAACTTCTGCTACACAGCTTAATATTTCTTATTTCTCCGTTACTTATAAATCTCAAATTGCTAGCCATTCTCTTGTTCTGAGGATGAGTGCATATTTTTGTTTCTTCAGTTGCATTTGAGTTGAAAGTGTGGACAAGATTCCTCTCTGAACCATCACCTCACACCTCATCGCCCTCGAGTGAAAGTACGGACTGCTGTAGTGCCGAGGACGCAGGCTCCTCTGATGATGTGAAATATGGGAGGAAATTTGCCTACGAGACCTGCCAAGTTTGCAATCACTCAAATATATTCAACAACAGTATCCAGTCCTGCTGAATTATTAATGAAGCAAAGCTGAAAGACTCACCCTGGCCATCTCTATTCATACTTAGATGAGAATTTATAAGGCAAACAATATATGCTGTGTGTTGTTATACTAGTACTTGTTTTTCATTAATGTCTACCATAAAGGCTAGAAAGAATCACCTGTTGATACTTAAAAATGTAAACTCGTGGCCCTCTCCCTATATGAACTGAATCAAATTCTATAAGAATAGGGCTCGGAGAGTCTGCATTTTAAACAAGTTTCACAGGTGATTATTATGTGTTTTAAAGTTTGGTCCACTGGGTTCAATATAGTGAGACCTGATGATAGCAAGGCCATTGGAAATATGTGTAAGGAAACATGGCACTGATTGCTTAGCTACACTTCCCTGGGCTCTCCCAAAACTACATTGTGAAAGAAGCCATGATACGCCACTGGTCATTACCCCAGAAGTAGCATCATCTGGTAAAAGAGAGAAAAAAAGTGGACCTCTGTCCTTGATTACTAGATTATGTTAACTAATGGTAAAGCTGTTATGTTGTAGGATGCTGTAATTTGGTGCTGGTTGTTTTGTTCCACCTTAGTATTTGCAATTTTATACGATAGTGAATTAAGCAGAATTAGTTTAAGGTAGTATTTTTTTTTCTTATGAAGAGTATTTTATTGAAGAATGTTCCTAACTTACCGATTTTGTTGCCACCATCATAACAATCATGTTTTGAAGAAGCTTTGTATGCTCTCACCTTTCCTGACCACATGGGAGCTCTGGATTTTGGACCAGAGGCCAGGATACCTCTATGCAAGTTGAGTTGCCATCAAGGCAGCCAGGATGAGCAGCTCACCCAAAAGGGGTCTTTTCCATGTAGATCACAGCCAGCTGCTGTCCAGGCCACCACACATTCTTCAGTGTCATTTGTACTAGCATCTGCTCTTGGCCTTCCTCTCGTCTCTGTTTCACAATGAATAATAAATTGAACTGAGAGTTCTGATGGATAATGCTTAGATAACATATGCAAACTTCCTGTAACCTCTAAAGTGCTGTGCAAAATGAAAGGTTTTATTCAAATAGGTAGGTGAGACTTCCAATGGGAAGGGAGTCAAGGTTTAGTGGTAACTCCTCTTCTAGCTAGCTCTGGTGTTAGAGAGCTCTCCCAGGAATTCTGCTTTTACTTTTTTTTTAAACTGTTTTAGTTATGCAAGCAATGCATATTCATTGTGAAAAGAAATAGAGAATACAGTTAAAAATAAATATACATGTGTATATACAAATAAAAATAAAGATCAATCGTAATCCCACCAAGTAGAGTCAATCACTAACATTTTCCTTTCTAACAAATTATGTACATACCCTTCCATAATATAATTTATAGACGATATGTGGGTCTTCAACTTTTCTTTTTAACAATTTCAACAACAGGTAGATATTTGTTGACAAAACAACTTATATGTGAGCTTATTCCACTTTGCTGGTGGCAGTATACTGTGGTATTCAGAACACAAGCACTTGAGCCAAACTTGTTATATTTGAACCTGGTTTCACCTCTAAATAGTTGTGTGACCTAAGGTAGTAACTGAAATTCCCTGTGCTTCCATTTCCTCAACTGTATAATGGGGATAATAATAGCATTTATCTCATTGGGCTGTTGTGAGGATTAATGAGATAATTAGTTATATGTTAAGCACTTAGAATAGTGTCCTACACATAGGGGATAGTCAATAAATGTTAGCTGTTATTATTAATTAATTCTCTGTTATTACGCATTTAGACTAAAGGAGTTTATTAACTGCAAATATATATGATATCATTTGGGCAAATCAAACCTTCTAGAATTAGTCTCTTATGTTGTCACTTTTTTGCTGGGAACTGAACACCCTCAAGTGTCAGGGAACCTAGGGAAAAATTAAAGATGGAATATGCATTTGAGACATGGGTGGTAATAAAATTAATGGGAACTCTCCGAATCTTTCTTCTCAATTTTCTCTGTCAACTCCTAATTAATCCCAGGCCTGGAGAAAAGTATTATGAATTTTCTTAGCTCAATTACTATAACGTTTCCCCTAAATTCTCCAGGAAACTCACAAATTACAAAACTGAGAAAAGTGGCCAAACTTGAGAATGTAAAGCAAGGAAGATGGTGACTATCTCTATAAACAGAATGTTCATTCCAGGCTAGCTGTTTGATGAAAGCTAATAGTTAGGTAAACGGGGTACCATAAGGAAAAGAGGGCAGTTCTAATGATTTTCGTTAGTATCTGCCCTTCATCTCCAAAATGTCTTTCCTTTCCTTCCACGTAAAAGACAATGACTGACTGTTACTTGCAAATGGCAATTATGCTAATTAGACTTCACCTTTTAAAACCATCTTCTCAAGGTTGATTTGCAAGAATTACGCAAAAGGGATCTATATGTGATGACCTACTTGTTCGATCAAAGCATATTTTGTTTACTAGGCGTGGTGGCACAGCGGTTAAGTGCTCATGTTCCGCTTTGGCATCACAGGGTTCACCAGTTCGGATCCTGGGTGCCGACATGGCATGGCGTGGCAAGCCATGCTGTGGTAGGCATCTGACATAAAAAGTAGAGGAAGATGGGCACAGGTGTTAGCTCAGGGCCAGTCTTCCTCAGCAAACAAGAGGAGGATTGGCAGCAGTTAGCTCAGGGCTAATCTTCCTCAAAAAAAAAAAAAAAAGAATCTGTTGATGAGGAGAGAAGTTCTGAGTTTCACATGTTTGCTGCCTACAAAAATGTTTGAGAATTTGACCTGGCTATTTTTTTTTCAAGCTAGTTGAGAAGTAAGCAATGTGACATTAAGCTTATACATTTCAGAGCATATTTTCTAAAAAGATATGAAACCAAAAGAACAATCTTCCAACATTTAAGTACTGGCCTAACTGGTCTTTTCTCCCTGGTCTGTTTTCTACATCGGTAAAAGACCCTTTGTTCAAGCCCCAGCTTTGCCACAGAGTCAC
Organism: Equus quagga; assembly: GCF_021613505.1. Lineage (NCBI taxonomy): Eukaryota > Metazoa > Chordata > Mammalia > Perissodactyla > Equidae > Equus > Equus quagga. The sequence goes on from NC_060268.1 coordinate 43,510,210, forward strand.
TGTATACCGTTGCATGAATTACCATTCTTTCCAGGCCTCAGTTTCCTCATGTGCCAAATGGGGATGTGCCATCTTGGGGTTAAATAAGAATAGTGTTTACTGCATCTGGCATAATTTCTGGCATGTTGTAGACACTCAATATATATTAAGGCTTTAACCTTTCTTATATGTGGAGTCTTACATCATTGTTCTTTACCTGTAATCTCTAAAATAAATGAAGATTCGAGTAGCCCTATCTTCTTAGTTAAGGAGAACATCCCCTTGAAATCTGGAGAACCAGCCTCCTGAGACACAGAGGCTCATTGGCAGAGCAGTTGCATACTCATCTCTCACAGTAACATTTGGACAGTTGACCCAGGTACTCTTACATAACAGTGTTAGCCAAGGCATCAAAGTATTGGATTGGGCTCTTCATGCATCTGTGTAAAAAAGACTATAGTGATCACTGACAGAAAGTTGAAGTCAAATTTTGCCTTTTTGCTCCTATCACTCTAGAAAGAGAGTTAATGGGAAAAATTATGTAAGTGCTAACTCTTCTCCGTTAGATTGGAACTATTATTAGATGGAAACTGAAATCAAACAACTAGGTCCACTCTAGTTATTTAAAAATTCTACAGCTAACCTGTTTGAAAATTTTTACTTTCTTTTCTATTAGTTTGTTAGTTTGGCATCATAGGGATGTGGCCAAAGTTAAAACACACATCTGCTAAATCGCTTATCGTCTTTCGAGCATAACACTCAGTTTGTCCCTCCAGCGTTACTACAAGCTTGACATTGACTCTCAGAGATGCGTTTATAAAATTATAAAGTGCATCATTCCTAAGGGCAATATGAGATCATGCTTCTCAAAAGGACCCCGACTGCCTACACAGGAAAAGGGGACATGCTTCATCTTTACACTTATTTTCAGCTTCCTCACTGCAAACTTCTAAATTGCTGGTATGTGTGTGATACTAGGGAGAACCTTGCAAACACATCCTTTCTGTGTTAAGTGGAAGAGATAGATGAAGTGTGTCGCTTTCATGTAACAAGTGTTTGCTCCGTACTGACAAAACCATATGCCTACCACAGACTTAGAGATGGAAGGGTTGCAAGTTCAGCTTACATTTAGAAACCATAATCCCCATCATAGCTATGAACTGGAGGATGAGATAAAAGGTTCAGTCACAGGGGTATGGGGCGGGGCAGAGGCTATGGGGCTGATGGTGGGAAAGATGTCAGATTCCTTGTCCAGGTTGTGTTTAAGCCAATGTCTGCTTTTGGTGGAGTAGGCATGACTCTGCTTTTCAATGTAGTACGTTACCTATTTAAAATGGGCCAACTGCTCTTTTCACATTTGTTCCCGTGGTTTACCCAACTTGGGGAGGAGTTGAGTAAAGGAGTTTGTAAAGTACAGAGGAATTGCCTAGGGGCAAAAATAATGCTCTAAATACATACAAATATAGTTTATGATTTTTTTTTACCAAAACTTATGTACCCTTTGAGTAGTAATAGTAGTTATTGTTAATTGTTATGGAGAATCTACTATATACTAGAAATTTTTATCTCACTTAATCTTCACAGCAGTCCTATGAGGGGAAATGGTATTTTACATGTAGTTTCTATGAGGAAACTGAGGCCTAAGATCACACAGCTACTTTCTAAATATTACACTGAATCACAGCCTGTGGGAGGATTGAGGTAAAATCAGAAGGAAAGACAACTGAGTATAATCTGCAGAATTTGAAGATAAACATCTAAATTCTAGTTCCTCCTTTGTCCCTTTTCTTAAAAACTTCATGGAAGTGTGCCTACCTTGGATTTATGGCCGTAATTGAGCACAGAACTTCTTGCTTGATTACAATTAATTTTATCACATAGTGCCTAATTTCTTGGCTGAAACTCTGAACAAAGGTATAATATAATGCATTACTTGGGAGGTAAAATTCAAAACAAAATGTGATAGCACTTTGATTTGGAATTTCAATTAAGGACCATTCATTAAACACCTCATTGTCTTGCTCCAGCCTATTCAAGATTTCCTATCAGTACAAAATGGGAAGAATTGACCCAAACAGCTTGACTTTTATTGCATTACCCACACTTTTCCCCTTAGGCAGTGACTTGATTGGTCATTTTAGGCTGCAAGAAGGATGTATAATATGTTCTCTTCCATTTAAGAGTTTATATAGAGAAAGTAGGGTTTAGATGCCCAAGTGCTCAATCTGACACTCTTCGTGAGAACTAACTTCATTTTTTTTAAGGATTCCGAAGTTATTAATGTAATTGCTATCTCATAGACACAGCAGTCATTTTAATACTCTTATTCATCAAATGTTTTTTCCTCTTGATTCTTGAATATAATCTACTTTGGAGCCAACAAGGGATCATGGGAGGACAGTGAATGTAATGCCTGCAGGAGGCGTTGTGTGGGTTATTTTTACATATATTTTGATGTATTCAGTTCCAGAATCAGGTCATTTTGCAGATCAGCACAGTGATATTTACCCTGAAGTAAAAGATGTATTTCCATTTCTTTTACATATTAAAAGTTATCTTTTGGATTTGAAAATTTGAATCTTTTTTACTTTAACTTTGGGTCTCATTAAAATTACAGAAACAGGAATGAACAAATCTATATATAGCTTTTTCTTTCACACAGCAGTTAGCAACGAAAGTCAAGAAGTACCCTAGGCTGTTCATATTTCTTCTTTGCCTATGGGAAATCTCTTTCGGTGGGTTTTTTTCTGTGTCTCTATGAGGCAGGCAAACCAAATGTCTGCAGCAGCTGAAAGCCACAGGGGACAGTCCTGGCGTTGGGTCTTAATTATGGAGCTACCTCCAGCGATCTTGCCATTTCCTGAAGCTCGCATGAGGAGACATTCCAGCTTGCCATCTTCAGCAGTTTTGATCCAATAAAGCACCTCATAGGTGTTTGCTAAGACAGGAGAAATGTGTGGCCTCTCGTCTGTGGTGTCTCAGGTCTGAATGTCTTGTTGGCCTGACCACGCCAATGATGAACTAAGGTTTAAATTGTAATTGCAGTTGAAACCATTCATTCTTGCTTAGGCATCTTCCTTAGGTTTTCCTTTTCCTCTTCCCATTACCATCACTGTCATCTTAAAACAGCATTTCACAGCTAGACGACAGCCATGTAACCCTCTTTCTTCTTGTCTTCAGTCTCTCCCTGTCTCCACTTCATTGCATGTACCAATGACTTACTGTTCTTCCTTAAACAGTGTTCTCATCATAATACTAGCCTTTTCAGTTGCCCTCTATTTTACACTCCATATATGTTTGGCCATAATAATTCATTATTCTCCATAATCAAATTCCCTTCTTTTTACATGTCCAGCTTTCTGCACACATGCTCCATTCAGGCTGTTTTCCTCACCATGACTGGTCACAATGATAATTGATCATGTCTTTAGTGCTTCTTCTTTTTCTGTTCCCTGTCTCAGTCTTTGAACAGCCTCTACCTCAAAACATGTGCCTGGACTACCCTTGCTTCCCTCTTTGCATCTTTAAACCCTAACATGATGTTAAGGCCAGAACCCTTGGATCAGCACTGTCCTACAGAAATATAAGGTGACTGCATATGTAATTACATATGTCATTTTAACTTGTCTCATAGCTATATTAAAAATGGTAAATATAAACAGGTGGAAAGAATTTTAATCATATTTCTGTTTAATCCAGTATATTCAAAATATTATTTCAACACGTAATCAATATACAGATGATTAACGAGATATTTTACTTTTTTAAACGAAATCTTTGGAATCAGGTTTTTTTGACACTTATAACACATCTCATTCAGACTAGCCACATTTCAGGGTCTCAACTTCCACATGGGGTTAGTGGCTACCGTACTGGACAGTGTAGCCTTAGACCATTTTAGGCCATGCTTTTTTCCTTTCCTCTGCCTTTCTGTCACCCTGATTTTTCTGACCACCCACTGGATATGTCTTCAGGGATGCTTTTCAGGCTCCTCCAGCCCATCACATCCAAGGAGACCTCATGAGCTTCCTCCCTGCATTCCTCATCCCCACACCATCCGCTCAACAGCCCTGGCCAGAAACCTGCCAGTCATGGTTGATAGCCTCTTTCGTCACCCTAAGGAGTGTGCTGTTAATAATATATAATAGTGTTCTGACTTGTCTTATTTCCTCTATTGCCCCTGTTCCATATTTTGTCTTTGCAGAACCAAAGTTATATCACTCAATTTCATTTAACGTGCAGTTATTCCTCATGATGTATCTTATAATGGCTGGGCTCCCAATGTGTCATCAAGGTCATCAGCCCCTAAAGACAGTGTGTTTTTATCTTTATATGCCTAACACCAAGTAGTGCCTGTTACAATGATACCAGTGATTCCATATGTGGATATTTGCTGTGTTGCTCAATGGCATATTGACCCCACCACATGGCTTGATACTTATATACCCTGTGATTATTTTAGAAAGATTATTTTTGTCTTCCATGCTGAATTATAAGCTACTTGATAGCAAGGTTCTATCTCTTACTACTCATATGTCATTAGCCAGGTAAAAGTTAATTTGAAAAATATATATATATGTATGTGTGTGTGTATATCTCCCAGGTGTCATTAACTTAGTTCAACCAGAGGAAGCCCTTTTTCCTGGTAAGGAATATTTGCTATAGTCTCAGGGATTCACTTCCATCTTTGTAGACTCCATCTCTTTCTAGGTCAAATAAGACAGAACTGAGTCTCATCCACATTGCAGACTTTGGAGCTGTCCTGGAAGGGGTTGCACAGCATAGCATCCAGGTGTTTGCCTGGACACTTTATGGATAGACAATGGAATACATTTATTTCATCAGCCATAATTCAGCAATATTTATTGAGTGAAAAAAATGTGGTCATTAAGCACAATGTCACAGTCAAAAGTGAGAGGTCTATGTCTGTTTCAATTTTTTCACCATCTACAAAGAACCTGTTATATAAACTAGGTGTTACTATCAGCATTCTTATTAGAAGAATCTGTATGTTCCTCATAAGAAATGATCCCATACTATGATGAACATACATTTGAAGAAGTGTTGGTAATTTGTGAGAAAAATCATTTCTACCTTTTCAATGTAAGGAGATAGAGCACATAGTTTTTTATGTCCCTTATTCACCAGTCAACACTTCTTTAGGTGCCATCCACTTGTATTATGACTGATAGTTATAGAAGATGCCTAGATAAACCATTTCAATGCTGCTCAATGGGATTATTTTTTAAATGCTTACTAAAACAGTGTCCCTCCCATCTCTGATAACTGTAAAGAGCAAAGCCCTTTCCTGATTAAAGGACACTGTTAAAACAGTGGTAAACACTTTCAATTTAATACTATGGACTGTGAAACATCTCTGTTAGCTGTGTTGTTAAGACTCAAGGTAAGTCTGTGCTTATGTAAACTAGAAAACTATATGTGAAGACTTCACAGTTTCTCTGACATCTGTGGAACAAGAGTCAAGCCCAGAAGAAAGGCATGGCAATTTTTCCTATTTTTAAAAACTTTCTTTTTTCAAATAATTTAATACTTAAGGAAAAGTTGTAAAAATAGTACAGAGAGTTCACCAGTTATACCCTTGACTCAGCTTCCCCTGAATGTAGGAAATTAACATTGGTGAAATACTACTAACTAAACTTCAGACCTTATTAGAATTCACCAGTTGTTTTTCTTCCCCTAATATTATTTTTCTATTTTAGGATCCTATCTAGGATCTCACATTGCATTTCGTTGTTGTGTCTCCTTTGTCTATTCTAATTTGTGACAGTTCCTCATTCTTTCCTTGTCTTTCATGACCTTGACACTTTTAATGAGATGTGGCAAGTTATTTTGTACAATGTCTCTCAATTTAGGTTTTTTAGTCGTTTCTTCATGATTCAGTTGAGGTTATATGCTTTGGGGAAGAATGCCACAGAGGTCACGTGGCACCCTTCTCAGTGCGTTATATCAGGGGTACATGATGTCTATATGTACTATTACAGGTGATATTAACTTTCATCACTTGGTGAAGATAATATCCGCTGGATTTCTCCACTGCAGAGTGACTAATTTTTGCTTTCTAATTGATGAATATCTTGGAGGGGATATTTTGAGTTAATGCTAACATCTTATTTCTCCTCAAACATTTGTACATTGATTTTAGCTTCCATTGGTGGATGTTGCCAGCAACTGTGGTGTCTGCCTAATCATGATTTTGTATTTCCCTTAGATGGCAATTATTTTTCTGTCTTTCTTCCCTTTGAGAACATATTGGTACATCTACCCAGACTCCAAGGGAAGAGTCTGATTCAAAAGTTGATATATTTGTAGAACTGGTTAGGATGCTGAATTTTTTAGACTTCCTCATATTAGGCTGTCTTAGTCTTTATCTGTTTATCTATTTGTCTGTTTATCTATCCATCCATCCATGTATCCAACTCTCCACCTATCTCATGATAACAGTAGGTCAGATTATTCCAACCCTGTCTCATTTACTCAGCCAAATATTATACTGGTAAATGTATATCTCTTGTCTTTCCATATTGTCTGGATAAGCTGTGGCATATGTTTGTACTTTAAAGGCTAATTAGAGTCTTGGAAGTCAATACAAAAAGAAGAAAAAAAGAAAAGGAAAGGAAAGAAAGAAGAGGGAAGTAACCTATTCCTCTTTATTGTACTCTAAAATCATCACACTTTCGTTTTATTATCTGAAAAGCCAAACTTCTGTCTGAGTTGACAGATGCCTTTGATGAAAGGAACAGGTGTGAGGAAAGAAAAGGAAAGATAACAAACTTGTTTGGGGCACAAAGAACATCTACAAGTGGCCAAAAGAAAAGGGATTCCCGATGGAAGAAAAGGAGTCTTCTTGGTTTGTTTTGGTTCCCTGGCGGCTGAGAAGAAAGCCCACATCTGATGTTACAGGCACTTTGCTTGGTTTATCCTGGTTTGCCTTTCTTCTTTTGTTAAAGTACATAGACCAGAAGACCAAAAGAAACAAATTTAAACATCAAAGTAAACAAAGGGCAGTCAATACATAATATATAACACAAGTTCACACAAATTTCACAATCCAGAGACAACCCTATTAACATTTTGTTGTGCACACATAGTTACCTAAATATTTTTCCTTCACAAATATGAATTTATAAGTCTATAAACATGAAAACTAGTTTGATGTCATCTTTTATGCCTCATGAAAAATGACTTGATCTGAGTTGATCTATTTATATATGTATATATAAGCCATGGTAGAAAAGCATATTGGTTTCAAATATAAACATCAAATAAAAAGACTTAGGATCAGATCGTTAAACTACAGACTTCAAAACTTCATAATCAATTGCTATCCATATGGAAGATATTACTGCAAATTCTAAGATGGGTAGCAGCAAGGATTTATTTATTTAACAGTTGTTAATGATTCTCTTAAGCAAACACGGTGAAGCTACCCAGTATATGACATATATGCATACATATAAACTGTATTATATTATATATAAGTATATGCTACTTATATACTAGCTGTAATTGTATGCTTACTATATATATGCATAAGTGTGTGTGTGTGTAGTAAGTATAGGATATTATGTGTATATGTGTATGCATTAAGTCTAGATATAGTAAATGTAGGATATACTGTTTTGTAATCTGCTCTTTTCACTTAGAAATATATTGTGAGCATCCTTCCAAGTCAGTGAACATAGTTCAACATGATTTTTTAAAGGCTGTTATGCCATTGTAATGTGGTTCACTAATTTATTTAAAACTCTCCATTTATTGGCATTTGATTTCTGGCTCTAGTGTTTGCTATTAAAGACAATATTTGGATGAACATAGCTTTGTGGAGCTGTTGAGTCAAAGGGTAAGCCCATTTTTGTACAGATTTCTAAAATCACACTCTAGAAACGTGGTACTAATTTACTCTCCTGCTGACAGCAGAGGCACCTGCCAGGTGTGCCACAGCTTCTCCAAATACTGGTAGCATCGCTCTTTTTAATCTTTTTGGTAGGAAAAAAATAGTACCTCATTCTTTTATTTTATTTCTCTCTTTTCCAGTGAGTTTGAATATTTTTCCTCGTGTTTCTTGACCATTTTTTATATACTTCTCTGAATTGCTTTGCTTAACTTGACATAATTCTGCAAATAAAAGTATTTACTTTCTAGGGTGATCTCTATCATAATCGTCCCTCATTCATAGCAGAAACTTTAAACTCAACCTTGTAACACTTCCCAACTTACTTAGTTCATTGTTTTTCTCTAGAATAGGCAACACTCAATTATCCATTGTCCTTAAGAGCACACAGTGGAGGTTTTTGGATCCAAGATCTGTCAGTCTGATTTCTTCTCACGTATTCTAATGAACTGTGACAGAATGTCTCCCCTTTAAAGTGCATGACCCACCAAGGCTTCTTCTCCAGAGGTGAAAACCATCTTAAACCCGCTTTCCCATTTAAATTACCTTTATGCTACTCCCCTGGCCACCAATCCATTTCTTACTGTGGCTGCTCCATTCCGTGGTGGTTGGGTCTCAATGTTCAGTGCCTCCATTCACCATGCTCTTTCCCTCCCTGCATCTCCTCTCTGCTTGGAGTGGCCAAGTCATTAATGAAAGAATTGATTTACATCTTGATATTTCCTTTGTGATTGTTGTTTACTCTTTAGGGCTTCTTTCATAGTCAAAAATTAAAATCTCAAACTTGCTTATAAAAGACGTGAAGTTGCTGCCTCTGGCAGGTGCCCAGGTACCAGGAAAAACAACGAAAACCAAGAAGGCATGTAACTCTTGATTAGACTTTGCACAGCTAATTGGATTTGGATTTGTAGGAAATTCAGAAGGTTTTCCAGAAAAGTGGCTGCTATTAAATTACTTTCAACATTAAGCTCCAGACCAAAGCTGCTGTCCCACTCTTCTTTGTGAAAACTTCCCTGAACCGCCCCGCATCAGAGGAGAGCACCCGTCAGAGAAACCATTGCGGCAACAGATTCTCTAATGCGATTTTCATTAATTTCTTTACTGCTGGGCATGAAAATAACAGGAACTAAATTCTCTCACAATCATGCTTACAATCTCAAATCAGAGCAATTGTCAGGGAGTTACAGAAATGTTATAATAAACGTTATTTCATTTTACTTATGATAATAATGGCTCTGCTATTAACCAGTGCCACAGTCATACTACTCTCAATCAGGGAGAAAAAGGGATCATTTCATCCCATCTGGCTGGGCCTGTTAAGAGCATTTGCTATGCACATTTTTGTACAAAAGGTGTTTCTTTTCTAATGCATTCGTGTGGTGTGTGAAGATCAGAATTGCAAACAGGTCAAATGGGAAGTACATCTTTCTCTTCCTCATTCTCAGAATGCGCTTCCTACCTTCCAGGAGGTTGCAGCCTGGTTTGTACCTACATCTTTGTTAGTAAGGGCTGTCTTCTTTACAAGCAGTTTTGCCATGTGACCTTTGGAAATAGATCTGACAGAGAATTTTGAAAGTGCCAAGCTGAAGCTTGGAATGTGGGGATCAGGTTTGTAACATGTTGGTCGTTAGGCCCTGATCAGTGACTTCCTTAGATGTGTGTGTGTGTGTGTGTGTGTGTGTGTGTTTTAGTAATTAGGGTTTGTCATTTGTCAGGGGAGAAAGAGATTTTCCTCATGCCAGGTGAATTCTCTTTGCCCCTCACCCCCAAGCCCCATCAAAGCCATGCAAGGCTGGTTATTCACATGGTTACAGTGAGTAGGCCACCAACACCTCTCTGGAAAATTCTGAACACATATCCCAGATTCTGGGCTTGTGCCTTAGACTTCTGGAAGTGCCATTTCTGAAAAACAGGCTCCACCAGCCAGAGTTCTATGCCAGTTCATCCCATGACAGTAAGAGTTGGCCCAGTCAGGGTCTCATTGTCCTGTGGTGTGATCACTCCCCTTGGGAGAACAGGTGTTGGTTGTTCAGTGATGCTGAAGTCTTTGGGAGGCACATATTGTAGACATACTGTGTGTGTGCCCTGGTGGCCATTGGTAATGAGTTTACTTCCTGGCTCCCCACGTCCTAGCTAGGTGACCTTGGTAAGTTATTTATCCTCTTTTTCTGAAGTTTCCTTAGCTGTACAATACTGATAACCACATCTAACTCACAACGTTATTGTAAGAATAAAAAAGATCGTAAATGTAAACCACCCGACCTAGTGCCGGGCACATAATAAGCACAATATAAATAGTAGCTCTCCCCTTTGCATTAATAGTTCTGCACCCATAGTTTCTAACTCTTGCTAAAATCCATGCATGAGGGACCGCTCTGCTCAATTAGTCGCATTTAGTTATGAAGCAGCACATAGGTGTTTGAATTGAAGGTTGTCGTAAGATTACTTTATATTCTATTTAAATATTTTAAAGGGTTTTTTTTTGAAAGATATGTTAGTAGAAAGCTTATCTTTGTATTTACATACAAGCCTATTCAGGTAGTACTTTTTGTCCTTTAAGTTGTGACTTAGAAATAGAAAATATGAAGACAAGATAAATATTAGATGAGAGGCAAGCAACTATAAAGGACATTGTTCACTTAGCTAAGCAGTCCTTTCCTCATTAAGGAAAAGGAAAGCATGTGTTGGACTGGGAAATAGTGGTGCAGATTGGGACAGTGCTTCTGCCTGCGAGAGGAGGGTTGCAGAATTCTCAATGTTCAGATGCTCAGGAGAGCTTAGCAAGCAAACTCAGGCCTTTCCGAGAGACAAGATAGGAGAGGGAGTAATATTGTTGAACACTTACTAAATGCCAGAATAGAAGTACTTTTAATTCTTTCCTTGTTTAATTTTTACAGAATTATACCTATGATGTTTGTTATCATGATCTGCATTTCCACATGTGGCAAGGGAGGCTAACTAATTTGTTCATGGATATATTGCAAATCGACAGCAGAACCAGGATTTGAATCCATGTGTGCCTGCTTTCAAGTGCGTGCTCCTCTAGAGTGTAGGTCTTAGTTCACAGATGTAGGGGAAGCTGCAGAACAGATTGTTAAAATCTGATCATTCACGCACAGAGATACAACCCATCTTGAATCTTGATTCTGTATAACTCAAATGGAACAAAGAAGTCGGGAAACATGATGTTTCTCAGGATAACTGGATAACTAGCAAGAGCTTATGGGCTCTGCTTTGATGCAAAGCTGACAGAATTCTACGAGAGTCATCAGAATACTTGGGGAAGCTTTTCCAAAGCAATAAATCCTGGGATCTGTCCTTAAAAATCCTGATTGTCCCACCCAGAAGATATAATTATGCTATTGTGCAATAAACCAGAGATTCCTGAGAGAATGAAGCCTTCTTCAATGCAGATCAAGGTCCTGACTGGGCCTTGAATGCATAAAGAGTCCATTTTAAGGCAGAAACAATGGAGAACACTTAAACTGCTCTGGGTTGAAGGGCAACATTTGCTTTAGACCATCATCAGAGCATCTCCCTGTACTCCTCCATGTAGGTGACCAAGTTGGCCTGCGCTCCTCTGGTCAGGCCTCCAGCTCAGGTCCTCCCTGTGGACATGGTCCACATTGTTGCTGCTGGCCAGCCTTTGTCTCCCTCCAACCGCAAGCTCTGTTGCACCCCTTACCTGATGGGGTCATCGCCATCTCACCAACTAGTTGCTGAGTAGGAAGGAAAGACGTGGACCACCAAAGCATTGATGATGGATTTTACGTGGGGCGGGGAAGGAATATTCCTGTGCCTGTTTTACCATTTTGATCTTTTCTTTTAATTATTCTCTCTTCAGTCAAGTCATTGGGGCAGATTTTCATCAATCAAGATATAGTTCATTCATTCTTTCAGTCAATCTAAGCTTCTTTTTTCATGATTATCCTTTTAGCCAAATTATCTTGGAGTAGATTTTCATCATTCAAGATAGTCTTATTCATTCTTCCAGAAAAAAATTTGAGAACCTAAAATATGCCAGGTGTTATTTTTGCTGCTGGCCGTACACTGTTGAAAAAGATAAGACCCTCTTCACGGAGCTTTCCACATGGTGAGCAGGATAGAGTAGGGTAAGTAATTTCAAGTATTACAAACACTAGAGAGGGAAACCACAGGGTCTTTTGGTGTGATAGAATGAGTTGAGGGGTCAGGGAAAGCTCGGAGGGAGGAATGTTTGAAATGAATGAAGAAACCATTCTCTTACCATTTCTTAACCTCTTCAGTAATAAGCCATGTAGCTAACAGCATGAACCTATAACAAAGACGTCATAGTTCTCATGGTGGCACTATATATCCTGTCTATAAACTTTATATATGAGAAAATGAACAGGCTTATAAAGTTTTGTCCTCATTATCTCAAGCCAATGAAGTAAAAGTAATGTCAGAATATTTTAGCTGAAGTAGAGTAAATCATTATGATTTACTCTAATGATGGTGATATACCAAAGTGGGGCATTTGGGTGACTTCAGGTAATTTAGCTCAGAACCTCTTCCCTTCCATATTTCTTTTCATTCCTTTATAGCAGTGTTTCCATTAAGAATGACCCTCAGATCTACCTCAGAATCCATTTGAGTGGTTGCTACAAATGCAGTTTCTTGGCCTCCACCACAAACTTGCAGAACCAAAGCTATTTAGGGTAAGGACTATCTGCATTTTTAACAAGATCCCAACAGTTCTGCACACTAACGTTTGAGAAACACAGCTTTAGAGGTTTATCTTTCTCCTGTTGTCTCATTAACATTGTCATCTTTGCACCAATCAGCTGATAAAGATGCTGTTTAAGAACTGCACACTGCCTTTGTGACCAGCCTGATGCCTCCAGGTGCCCATTTGGTCAGATGACAGATTAAAAGAAAATAGAGCTAAGCTACTCATCCCAGGTTGCCTGTGTTTACAATTAGCAACTGGTGGCTCCTTTGCTGACCACACATTTACCCTCTCTCTGTCCCATTGAAGACCCATTCACACACAAAATATTCACGATTTTGATTATACTTTTCATTTCATATTCTGCTTTTCCCATTTTATTCTTTCTTTTTCTTCCTTTTGGCCTTGCCTGGTACTGTGCATATGTATGTTTACATGTGACTATAAAAGTGAGTGATGTCTCTGTGTATCTGTGTGTCCATGTGTATGCACGTGTGTGTGTGTGTGTGTGTGTGTGCATGATGTAGGTCACCCACAGTTCATTGGTAACCAGGCAGTCCATTGTTTTTCCACCTGTAATAAGGCATTCAAGAAAAGGATCATTAAGTAGGTCAGAGTCCTTAAGAAGTTGACTAGCAATGGTGATAGTGACCAGAGTCACTGATGGTGAGGCTGGCATGACTGAGAAGCCAGGCACTAAAATGGTAATCTCTGCCTCCATATTTTCCATGTTCTAAACCTGGCTGAGGAACCTGTTAGGGTTGTATAGGAGTGAGTGGGCCGCAGTTTGTGGTATTAATATTAGCCCTCATCACTACTCTCTAATTCAGCCAACATTTATCAAATCCCTACTATGTACCAGCATCTGTGGACTTACAAAGGTAAATAGGACATACTCTCTGTCTTCCTGGAGTACTGTTTGAGAGTAACCTGTACACACAACCAAATAATGCTTTCTCAATACAAAACGTTATGGGATCTCAGAGGTAGCCACAATTTTCTGGAAAGCATAGGGAAGACTCCTCAGAGGAAATGACTTTCAAAGTGGATGCATCGTAAAATCCCAGGTGGACAAGAGGAAGTTTCTGATTAGAGGACGCAGGATGTGGACACATGCAAGGGCAATGTGGATCAAGAATGCCCACTTAGTCACGGACGTGAAAGAGTTTATGCCATGCTTAGAAATGTGACTCCTCCATGTTGTGCAGACTTGTTAGTGTTGCCCGATTTCAGTCCTCAGTTTTGTATAAGAGCATTAGCATTAGAATAGTCGAAGTCATGAGTTTAATTTCTGATCCAATCCCAAATCTCACTGTTAAATGCTACTTGCCCTTAATCTCATTGTACACTCTGCCCACATCCCAGGCCACATTGAGAAAGGGTCACCATAGGAAAATCTGGATGTCTCTTGGAACAGTCCAACCTTTGGCCGCGTTATTTTTATTTTTTAATTTCTTTGAGTTAACACTCATGAGCATTGACCTTATCAATGATCATATATTTTTCTGTGCTTTAAAAGCACAGGCTATAAGGAAATAATCTCATATGTGTGCCAAGATATATACAGAAGGATATTCAAGGCAGCATTATTTGTAATAGTGAAAAATTGAAAACTAGTATAATTTCAAACAATTTACTTAAGCAAATACTGTACGTTCATATGATAGAATATAATGCAATCATTAAATCATATTTTCATCTTAATTATATGCGAAAATGTTTGCTCTATACCTTAGAAAAAACAGAATATGAAACTAAATATATGGTATTATACCTAGTTATTGGAAAAAAGTAATGCATGGACATATGTGTAAACATGGAAGTGTGCAGACAGGATTATATAAGGAAATGCAACAAAGCAAAATAACAGTAGTATCTTTGGATGCTATAATTATGGGTGAGTTTTATTACCCTCTTTTTATTTTTCTACATTGTCAAAATTTTCTATAATAAAAATATTATTTAAAAATAAAAAGACTGAGGGGTAAATAAAAACAGAAGCCCAAAATAGATCTGTGGTCAATGTTCCAGACCTAGCCATTATGAGAAGAGACAACATAGGGAAACATGCAAACCTATGCATGTTCTCAGTCACTTAATACATTTCCGGTTCTCATGTTGCACCAGCAGCAGCCTGATGCAGTGATGACTGAATCAGTTAGTCTTGGAACGAGTGGCTCAGTAAAACATTCCTGTGTTTGCCCTAAAACTGCACAATTTTGGCAGGAAACTCACCTTTCTTTCTCTTTATTATCATTCTTCCAATGTGTTGGGGTTTTGAATGAGAAGTGCTGAGGCTAAAGCCTGTTTCTAATTAGCTTACTTATCTGAAGAGTGAGTGTAAATGGCATTAATGCACCTAACAAGACATCTTTGATAATTGTACTTTCCTTGACTAATAGCACTACGGCCTGCTGCAGCGCCAACAAATACTGCCCCCGTGTTTACATAATAACTGAGTTTTAATTAGTTTGTGCATGTTTATGTGACCTTGAGTGGAGATAAAAAGAAATCCTTTCAAGGTTGAAGAAATGCTCAGGTTCCCATCCCAGCCTTGGATGTGTCAGCCAGGAAAGGCACCTCGCAAAGGCTGGCTGCTGGAACGCGGAGCCTGAGCAGTAAGCCCAGGAATGGAGTAGGTCTCGGCCCTGACAGCTTATCTTTAAGCTCAAGGCTTTCACCTAATTATTTGTCGTTGATGTTGCTGGTCTGGTGAAGCATAACCAGAAGGAACTTGGGTGGCACAAAAAGGGGGAGATGGCAGCTTTTCTCTTATCTTTCAAGCTGTGTTTCCTCCACTTTGGGATGTAACTCAGGATGATTTTCTAAGTCCACGTAAGATTTAAATCAAGAACAGAGCTCTCCTTCTGGAATCTAGCTGTGGCTGTGGCGTCATTCATTCTTAAGGAGTGATATGGGTGACAGAGACGTGCCTGCCCACAATCTTAAAAGCCTCAGAGGCCAGCCCAGTGGCCCAGTGGTTAAGTTTGCACCCTCTGCTTCGACTGCCCAGGGCTTCGCCAGTTCGGATCCTGGGCATGGACCTAGCACTGCTCATCAGGTCATGCTGAGGCAGCATCCCACATAGCAGAACTAGAAGGACCCACAACTAGAATATACAACTATGTACTGGGGGGCTTAGAGGAGAAGAAGAAGAAAAAAACAAAAGCCTCTGCCAGGTTAGGTCCTAGGGGTGCCCACAAGATGATCATGCTTCCTGGATAAAGGATTGTGGCAGTAGATTAAGACCCTACATGGGATAGGTCCAGAATCACAGAACAGATCTGCATACATGCACAATATAATAGCCTAAACATAGGCACTGTTGAGCTGTGTGCACAAGTAACCAGTCCTTTATACAGTGCTGCCACTCCAATGACTGTGGCCCGTCTATTTAGCTGTGTTACTGGAAGGAGCCAGTGAAAGTCACAGCTTAACAAATTCAAGCAAACACTTACTGTAACCTAAGATAATTAGATAATAGCAAGATAAGAGCTCTAGACATGGAAGCTGTCACTTTTGTGATGGTTGTATTTTATTTTTATTGGAGGGAATTCCTAAGTGAGGTGGGAGGCTAGGTTTGGTGACCTTTGATTATTTCTTATGACCCTAAAAGTTTAGGGGGTTAAAATATGCTCTATTCAAATCCAGTTAGATTAAGCTATTGTTAATAGAGTAAGATTTAGTGAGTAAATGTTTGTTGTTTATAATAGTCCACATGATTGTTAATGTGTATCATAATGAAAAACAGAGTAAATGATCAAAACTTAAAGAAAAATTGGTGAAAAACTTGAAAGAAAGATTACAAACCATAAGTGAGAGCTGAAATACGCTAATGTTATTTCCCTTTTAGTGGCACATAGTACAGGCCTAGTAGTTTGATCAAAAAGCTGTAGACAAGACCTCACTATCCACTTGGTAACACCTTATCCAAGTATCGGGATGGCAATAGTCTCGTTAATATTGGACCCAAAAGGACCACCTAAAATTTCACGGCAAGTGACATGATATATAATGGAAAATTAGGAAGTTAATTTGATGGCACACATCATTCATTCTCTCAGTCAGTCAGCAGATTTATTGAGTGCCTCCTTTTCCCAGGTATTGCTCTGTCTGCTGGAGATCATCAGGAAACAAAGCAGATAAAACCTCTGCTGTCATGGAAGTTACATTCTAACTGGAGAAAGGCAGACAATAAACAAGGAAATGTATAAAATGCCAGATGTTGTGAAATGCTATAGAGAAAAATGAAGCAGGATAAATGGGATAATATTGGGAGTAGGGAGGTCACTATTTTTTACAAGGTGGACTTCAATAAAGTGAAGCAAAGACCTAAATAAAATGAAGAAGCAAACCGTGTGTCTATCTGGGGGAAAGACACACTAGCAGAGGAGACATTAGGTACAAAGGCCCTGAGATGCCAAAGGCTTGGCAGTTTCAAAGAAGAGCAAGGATGTGTGGATGGAGCAGAGTGGGCAGAGGAAATAATGGGAGGAGTTGGTGTCACAGAGCTGGGTGGGAGCCAGCTGATGAGTGATAAGCCATTGTTGGAGAAGGAATCGCCTGGAAATTAAGAAGGGAGTGTGTTGGAGAAGCCGACAGCGAGCCAAGTAAATCATTCCTCAGAACCAGCTTTGTCTGTGAACCAGGCAAAACCACCTACCCAAGTGCTAATTAAAAAAAATAGTCAAGGAGAAATCCGCTTGGGAGAATGCACAATTGGGGTGACAATTCTGCTGCAGCCCTCTAGGGAGAACAGAGGACCCTCTCCCCTTTCCAGTTAGTCATTTATTGCTATCTACTCGCTGTTTCCCCTTTCAGAAAACTGATAAACTCCTGCAGTCAGGAGAAAATAATACACACCTATGTGTGTATTCTTTAAAGTGTGATGATCATGTGGTTTTTAGTCCTCATTTTTTTGATGTGGTACATCACATTGCTTGATTTGCAGATGTTGTATTATCCTTGTGTCCATGGTATAAAGCCCACTTGATCATGGTGTATGATCTTTTTAGCGTATTTCTGTATTTGGTTTGCCAACATATTGTTGAAGATTTTTTGCATCTGTGGTCATCAGTGATATTGGCCTGTAATTTTCCTTCTTTGTGCTGTCCTTGTCTGGTTTTGGGATCAGGGTGGGGTAGGCCTCATAATATGTGTTAAGAAGTGTTCCATCTTCTTCAAATTTTTGGAATAGTTTGAGAAGGGAGGTATTAAATCTTCTTTGAATGTTTGGTAGAATTCTCCAGAGAAGCGATCTGGCCCTGGACTTTTGTTTTTTGGGAGATTTTTGACTACTGTTTCAATCTCTTTACTTGTGATTGGTCTATTCAGACTCTCTATTTCTTCTTGATTCAGTTTTTGGAGGTTGTATGAGTCTAAGAATTTAGCCATTTCGTCTAGATTGTCCAATTTGTTGGCATATAGTTTTGTTTTATTTTGTTTTGTTTGAGGAAGATTAGCCGTGAGCTAACATTTGCCACCAATCCTCCTTTTGTTGCTGAGGAAGACTGGCCCTGAGCTAACATCTGTGCCCATCTTCCTCTACTTTATATGTGGGATACCTGCCACAGCATGGCTTGACAAGTGATGTGTAGGTCCACACCTGGGATCCAAACTGGAGAACCCTGGGCTGCCAAACTGAAATGTGCAAACTTAACTGCTGTGCCACCAGGCTGGCCCCAGCATATAGTTTTTCATGGTATTCTCTTATAATTCTTTGTATTTCTGTGCTGTCCACTGCAATTTCTTCTCCTTCACTGCTAATTTTATTTATTTGAGCCTTCTCTCTCTTTTTCTTAGTGAGTCTGGCTAAGGATTTGTCAATTTTGTTTATCTTCTCCAAGAACCAGCTCTTTGTTTCATTGATCCTTTCTGCTGTTTCTTTTGGTTTCAATTTTATTTATTTCTGCTCTGATTTTTATTTCCCTCCTTCTGCTGACTTTGGGCTTTGTTTGCTCTTCTTTTTCTAATTCTGTTAAGTGTAGTTTAAGATTGCTTATTTGAGATTTTTCTTGTTTGTTCAGGTGAGCCTTTATTGCTATGAATTTCCCTCTTGGGACTGCTTTTGCTGCATCCAATATGAGTTGGTATGGTGTATTTTCATTTACATTTGCCTCCAGATATTTTTTGATTTCTCCTTTAATTTCTTAAATCATCCATTGGTTGTTCAGTAGCATATTGTTTAGTCTCCACATATTTGTCACTTTCCCAGTTTTTTTCTGTGTTGTAGTTGATTTCTAGTTTCATAGCATTATGTTTGGAAAAGATGCTTGATATGATCTCAATCTTCTTAAATTTGTTGTGGCTTGCCTTGTTTCCCAACATATGAGCTATCCTTGAGTATGTTCCATTTGCACTTGAGAAGAATGTGTATTCTCTTGTTTTGGGATGGAGTGTCCTATATATATAGTTTTATGTATATATATATAAAGTCCATCTGGTCTAGTTTTTCTCTTAAATCCACTATTTCCTTGTTGACTGTCTGGATGATCTATCCATTGATGTAATTAGAGGGTTACATTTCCCCACTATTATGTGTTGTCATTAATATCTCCTTTTAGGTTTGTTAATAGTTGCTTTATGTACTTTGGTGCTCCTGTGTTTGGTGCATGTATGTTTATAAGTGTTATATATTTTGGTTGGAGTGCCCCTTTTATCATTATACAATGCCCCTCTTTGTCTTTCATTGCCTGTTTTATTTTGAAGTCTACTTTGTCTGATGTAATGGCAACATCTGCTTTCTTTTGTTTGCCATTTGCTTGGAGTATCATCTTCCATTCCTTCACTCTGAGCCTGTGTTTCTCTTTAGAGCTGAGATGTGTATCCTGGAGGCAACATATTGTTGGGTCTTGTTTTTTACTTCATCCAGCTGATCTGTGTCTTTTGATTGGAGAATTCCATCCATTTACATATAAAGTGATTATGGACATATGAGAGCTTAATGCTGCCATTTTATCACTTGTTTCTAGTTGTTTTGTATTTCCCTTGTTTCTCGTCCTGTGTATTTCAGACTACCAATTCAATTTGGAAGTGCTCTATAATGGTTTTCTCTTTATTTATCATTTGTGTCTTGGTTCTGATTATTTATTTAGTGGTTACCATGAGGTTTGTATAAAAAATATCTTAGATGACATAGTTCATTTTCTGATAGCCTCTTATTTCCTTAGCCTAAGCTGATTCCATCCCTTTCCTCATCTCCTTCTAAGTTGTTGTTGTCACAACTTATTCCATCTTGTATTGTGAGTTTGTGGTTTAAATGACAAGATTATATTTATTTTTGATATTTTCCTTCCCTTTATCTTAAATGTTATAATTAAGTTTTTGCTATCCTGTTCCAATAGAGTGCTACAATTTTCTGATTTTGTCTGCCTATTTATTTCCTTGCTGAAGGCTTTATAAACCCTTTCTTTTTTTTAGGCAATAGGGCCTTCTTGATAATTTCTTGTACATGGGGTCTTGTGGCAATACACTCCCTCAGTTTTTGTTTATCCGGGAAAGTTTTTATTTCTCCATCCTATCTGAAGGATATTTTTGCTGGATAGAGTATTCTTGGCTGAAAGTTTTTGTCTTTCAGAATTGTGAATATATCATTCCACTCTCTCCTAGCCTGTAAGGATTCTGCTGAGAAATCCGCTGAAAGCCTGATAGGGGTTCCCTTGTAAGTTATTTTCTTCTGCCTTGCTGCCCTTAATATTTTTTCTTTGTCATTGACTTTTGCCAGTTTTATTACTACATACCTTGGAGAAGCTCTTTCTACATTGATATAATTAGGAGTTCTATAAGCTTCTTTTGCTTCTATTTCCAGCTTCTTCCCCAGGTTTGGGAAGTTCTCAGCTATTATTTCTTTGAATAGGCTTTTTGCTCCAGTATCCCTCTCTTCTCCCTCTGGAATTCCTATAACCCTTATGTTGCATTTCCTAATTGAGTTGGATATTTCTCAGAGAATTTATTCACTTATTTTTAGTCTTAGTTCTCTCTCCTCCCTCTATATTTCTGTCATCCAGACTGCTAATTCTGTCCTCCAGAATATCGACTCTGTTATTCAGAGAGTCTGGATTGTTCTTTATCACTTCAATTGTGTTTTTCTTCTCCAACATTTCTGATTTTTCTTTATAGTTTCAATCTCTATTGTGAAGAATTCCTTCTGTTCATTAATTATGTTCCTGATTTCATTGAACTGTAACTTGTTGATTTTTTATATGATAGCTATTTTGAATTCTCTGTCACTTAGATTATAAATTTCTGTGACTTCAGGCTTGATTTCTGGGTGCTTGTCATTTCCTTCTAGTCTGGTGTATTAATATATTTCTTAATGTTATTTGATGGTGTGGATTTTTGCCTTCTCATAGTGATAATATCTGGTCACATCTTCCACCTGCTGACACTGGGGAGAGAGGGTCAAGAGGTGTGTATTTTGAGCCTGCCATGATCCCTGGCATCAGTCCGTAGAATCTATGATGACAGGGCCCATCTACAATTGCTGGCTAGCTCACTCACACCTGCTGATTTTCTAACGTATGCATGGGCACTCTTACTGACTGGCTGAGCTAGAGCACTGGGCAGGGGGCATGGAGTTTTCTTTCCTATACACAATCCCCGGGGCAATCTCACTGTACTCTCGCTGTCTGCCCTCCTGGGGTGCTGGCTTGATGAAGACACCCCTGCAATAGATTATCCTCCTCTGGGTAGGGCTCTGCCACAGGCTGTGTGGGAACTGGGAGAGCAAAGGTGTTCCCATGGAGAGCTGGCCCTCCCGTGTCTTTTCTCAGAGCTGTGTGCAGTCCCCCACCTTGGGTCACTGCCATTGGGGTAGGGAGAGGAGATCCCCTTACCTCCTCACTAGGTCCTCATTACTTCCTCCTAGGTCGTCCAGCACCTCCGCCTTCAGATGTATGGCTGTATGGACCTCTCAAACATCTTTTGTGTTGTGTGAATGTCCTCTGTTGGTTTATGAATGTCCTTTTCATTGCATCTTAGAGGAAAGAGTTTAAGAGAAGACCTCACTCTACCATGATGCTGATGTCACTCCAAAAAAAACTCCACCTCTACTTTTAATTTACTCCATCTTATAGTGCTTCATAAGCTTAATGATTTTAGTCCTACCTTCAGGTTTTTTGCCACATTAGTTTTATCTGAATTATTATGCCTATAATGCTTTTAAAAAAAAAAAAAAAGCTAGGTTTTTTTACTTAAAGTTATTTTAAAAGAAAATTATATCATTATTCTATTTCCAGTATAATTGTCACTTATATTTTAGTGTACATTAAAGTAAATATATAAGGACTGCTCCTTTCAGCCAAGATAAGTAGCAAGGAATGGATTTACACTCCTGCCTGAAACAACCAAAAGAATGTACTAACTATATGTAATAATTGTTTTTAAGACACTGTGTTAGGCAATGAAGGACAGTGATTCCTGAGAGATAGAAAAAAATCTATTGTTGCCCCTACTTACCCTCTTTAGAGAGTTTCCAATGCACAGTACAAGGAGGGGAAAACAAGGAGGACCATGATATTTCCCCTGAGTTGGAGATACAAAGCTGAGAGTGTGAACAGATCAACGTGGCTAGAGTTCTCAGGACAGAGATCCTGAGAAGAGAGAATTGCATAGAAAACTCTGGAGATCTGCAGAGTGTCCTCCTTGAAGATTCAGTTAAGTACTGAGCAGTGCAATATGGTACTGGAAATTTTAGGTGGCAAAGTATGGCAAAAAAAAGTCTATCCAGGCAGGGAAAAAGAAGTAAAACGCTTTATTTGCAGACAACATGAATATTGATGTAGAAAATTTAGTGGAATCTCCAAAAACCTACTTAAACTCAGAAGTGAGTTTGGCAAGTTTACAAGATAGAAGATCAATATACAAAAATCAATTGTAGTTTTATATAGTAGCTACAAATATCTGGAAATTGAAATAAAAAGTCAAAGCCATTTTGAATAGCATCAAAAATATGAAATATTTAGAGATAAACCTAAAAAAATGATATTCATGGTCTATACACTGAAAACTATAAAATATCACTAAAAGAAATTAAAGAAGGCCTAAATAAATGGATTGATATACTGTATTTCTGAGTTGGAAGACTTGATATTGTTAAGATGTCAATTCTTGCAGCCAGCCCAGTGGCGCAGAGGTTAAGCACGCACGTTCTGCTTCGGCGTCCTGGGGTTTGCCAGTGCAGACATGGCACCACTTGGCAATCCATGCTGTGGTAGGTGTTCCACATGTAAAGTAGAGGAAGATGGGCACAGATTTTGGCTCAGGGCCAGGCTTCCTCAGCAAAAAGAGGAGGATTGGCAACAGTTAGCTCAGGGCTAATCTTCCTCAAAAAAAAAAAAAAAAAGATGTCAATTCTCCTCATGTTGATTTGTAGATACAACACAATTCCAAATCAAATTGCAGCAAGCTTTTTTGTAGAAATTGACAAGACAATTTTAAAATTCATGTGGAAATGCAAATTATCTAAAATGCCAAAATCACTTTGAAAAGCATACATTTGGAAGACTAACACTACAAGATTGTAACACCTATTATAAGGCTGCAATAATCAAGACAGCATGCTATTGGATAAAGATGGACAAATAGATCAACGGGACAGAATAGAGAGTACAGAAACAGATCCACTCCTATATGGACACATTTCCAACACAGAGTCAAATGCAATTATATGATAAAGGATGACCTTTGTAACAAATGGTGATAGAAAAAACAGAGAGCCATGTGCAAAAATAAAAGAAAGAAATGGGGGGGGGGAGAGAAAGAGGGAGAGAGAAAGAAAATAAGAAAGAAAATGCTTTGTTCTATACCTCATAGTATACACAAAAAATTAATGCCATACAACATACAAAAAATAACTTGACATTGGATCATAGGTCTAAATGTCAAACCTAAAGCTATAAAACATCAAGAAGAAAACAACATAAAGAAAACCTTTGTTTCCTTGGGCTAGGCAAAGATTTCTTAGATATGAAACCAGATGCATAGTCCATAAAAGAAAGAATTGATAAAGTTAATTTTATCAACATTAAACACTTCTACTCTTCAATAGACATTCTTAAGGGAATGAAAAGACACAGAATAAACATATATCTGATAAAGAGCATATATCCAGAACTTAAAAGAACTTTGAAATTTTAAATAATAAGAAAACAAAAAAATTAAAAATTGGGCAAAATATTTGAACAGACACTTCATTAAGGAAGATATAAAAGTTGCCAGAACTCACGTAAAAAAATGCTCAACATCATTAGTCATTAGAGAAATGCAAATTAAAATCAGAACGAGTTACCACTACACACCTTTTAGGCTAAAATTAAATGACTGACCATGCCAAGTTTTAACGAGGGTTTGGAGAAGTGGAACTTTCATACTCTCTTTGTGGGAGTATAAAATGGTGCAGCCACTTGA
Source organism: Equus quagga (assembly GCF_021613505.1). NCBI lineage: Eukaryota > Metazoa > Chordata > Mammalia > Perissodactyla > Equidae > Equus > Equus quagga. The sequence goes on from NC_060268.1 coordinate 43,534,197, forward strand.
GAAAACAAGTTGCCATTTTCTTATAAAGTTAAATACACAGCCATTCTACACCCAGATATTCATCCAAGAAAAATGATAGCCTACATCCACACAATTGTACATGAATGTTCATAGCAGCTTTATTTGTAATAACCCCAGACTAGAAACAACCCAAATGTTCATTAACAAGTGAATGGAAAAACAAACATGGTATATCCAGAGAATGGAGTACTACTCTGTAATTCAAAAATTGTACTATTGATATGTGCAACGATATGGATGAATCTCAAAATAATAAAGCTTAAAGAAGCCAGACCAAAAAACAAAATCCATATTGTATGATTATATTTAACAAAAATTCTAGAAAATACAAACTGGCCTATTATGACATAAAGTGAATCAGTGGTTACCAGGGATGGGGACGTCAGAGGAGGGTAGGAACAGCACAAGGAAACTTTTGGGAGTGATGGATGTACATGTTCTTATCTTGATTATTTGATTATGATGACAGTTTCATAGCTGTATATATATTTATTTGTGTTTATATGTCTCAACTTATCAGATTGTACATTTTAAATATGAGCATTATATTGTGTCAATTATACCTCATAGACCTATTAAAATATTAAACATATAACCATTACAAAACGTTGGTTCACATATCACCCAAAGTCACCTCATATCCACTACCCTCAGGAAACCCTGTTGCTACCTGTGTTAGAACTTAAAGTTCTCAAAAGGAGGATAAGATGAAGACTTAGTTTAGTAATTCCAATTTTGCTAACCATATTACATCAGTGAATTCTGGTTGGCAGGCATGTCCATCTCTTCTAATAAGTAAAGTAGAAAGACTCTAGGAGACTAGTTTTTCATGTTGCTCAGGGTTTTCCTTTCAAAGGCAAAATGGAGTTTTGGAAGGCAGTGGAACAGTGTCTGGAGACCAAGGTTTTTGGCCTAGCATCACCCTGATCCTTGCCTCCGTTTGTTCCGTGTATCTAAGAAAGTCACTTAACGTCTCTGGGCCACATATGGAAAACAAGGAGCTTAAATGTAATCCCTAAAATTTCTTCCATGACTGTCATTTTGCCTCCAGGCTGTAGCGGTGTTCAAGGTGCTGAGGTGACTGGAAGTTCAACCACCAGATGATAGTACAAGGTAACAAGAGAAGAGTTATATGACTTTAAATAAAAATCAAATAAAGGCAATTCAAATTTAGAAACAGAATGATTATAGTGATATTCCATGGTGCAATAGTAAGAGTTGAATAAAAGATTTGCTAAGCTCTGTCTCTATTTTTACAAAAAGAGTTTTAAAAGTACAATCTTCTCATCTAGGAGTGGTGCCAGGTTTCTGTCTTAAGTGAATTTTTGTATTTTTTCTTACAACATTAAAAAAGAAGTTAATACTGTCTGGGTCTTACCTAACTCCAGCAGAACTGGTGTTTGTATAATTGACGGCAGCCTGCAATCTGACCATAGCTTTTGTGATTGTATTGAAACGTGTTTTTTAACATAAAGCCAATTTACCTTTGAATGTGAGGGACAGCTTTAGAATAACTGGTAAAAATTAAAATCTAAATTAAAACCCACCCCAACATGGTTAGGACTTCTTCAAACAGATGGAGACTTACTCTCAATACCAGTGTTGAAAGTTAAATGGAGCAGGCTCTTCTGACAGAAAGTAGCTACTTCCCTCCAAATAACAATTGAGAATATTGATCACAAGTCCTGATTTTTTCAGACTACGGTGCTTGTTTCAATGACCTCCTGGGCCTCCATAATCACAGTGCAGGCACCAGGTAGCTGGAACTAATGGGAGATACTTAAAAATCCAAAGGTAATAATAAGAGTGTGCAAAGAAAGAGTCTCAGTGCTCTGCTCTATATGTTTTCTTCTATAAACTGGGCGAGAATCTGCTCCTTCTTCCAAAAGGGCTTTTCTTCTGAAAAGCGGAAGGCACTTATTGTCGCTTTGATTTGATTTCCTCATCAGAGGATGTTATTTGAGATTTTGCAGGTGCAGGCTCCCATTGCCATGAGGCAGAGGCGCTTTTGTTTATTTGCTCACCCTTCGTAACTCTACAGGGCATGCTGGTGCATCTGGTGAAGCCCAGAGAAGAGACATTTGTAGGATCAGGCCTCGCTATCCTATGAGGGTGCCGAGATGTTTTGAATGTAAAGACAGGGAAATATTATCCGGTGGTTCTGCTGCCTGAAGGGCCTTTGTCTGATTGTTTTAAAATGTGAATACTATTTTCATAGAAAATATTGTGTGGGGCTGTAGTATAAATAAGATGTTACGATGAATTTTAACAGCGTTTAAGCAGACATTGCAACTAGCAAAAGATGCAGGAAAGAAAGTGGAATTGAGATCATTATTAAAAAATATGGATCTAGAGATAAGGCCTAATATAAAAACAGATTTTGGTAAGTGCCTAGAGTAAATTGAAATTTAGTCTCAATGCTAATGTTGTCGAATACATTCAAGAATAAAATAGTCTTGATCTTGGTTATCGCTGCATGGAGATAATCTCCTCATCCATGGAAGATGAAATAACCCATGAAGGTGTCATGCCGTTACTGTTCAGTGCACGACAACAACGCGACCACAACAAATTAACAAAGTAGAGTCTCTTATTGGAGAATGACTTCATGTCAGCTTCAGAGCAAGTTACTCATTTCAGAAGTCAGTGTAATAAAAGAGTATTTTATTTTTTTCAACATCCCTGGGAAATTCGTGTGTGTGTGGTCACATAAGTATGTTTCATGATAACTCAGTCATGGCCCTTTATCACAAATGAAGTTTCTAATTTAACTCATCTTGATAAAAAAACATACAATTTCATAGGATAAGTATCAAAAACAATGACCTGAGATTAGTAAGCTTTTACTAACATACTCCTTTATAATTGTAAAACCTTCTCTGGACTCCTAAACCAGGGCAGAAACTAAGCCAAAAACAGGGGCTTAAATACACCAGCCTTGTACTTTGCATATAGCAGCTACTAAATAAATGTTGGAATATTGAATTTCAAACAGTAACTCGGAACATGGGATCCAACATTTGGATATCTTTAGGCCGTGATACTCAAGGTATTCTGTTAGCAGGGGCTCATTTTCACATGGCCTCCATGTTTCAAGTGCAGCAAACCACAGACCCGTCTGAGTCATTTCTCTCTCCTTTTCCACCAGCTGTCTACATAGACCTGGTCCTTCCACTTAAACACAAATTTTGTTGTTTGCTTTTCTGCATCACTTTCATAAAAAGTGGTGGTGGGGGAGAGAAAAGACAAAAATCCATGTATTTCCAATGCGGAAGCTTATGTTTACCTTTATTATTACTAATGGTAAAACTTTATTTGCATTTTTATTAAAATACCTAAAAGGATTGGACAGCTAATATTTCTAAAAAGAACTGTAGCTGTTTTAGTTATTGCTATTGAGCTATTGAGAGGTGGATCCAAACTCTTTGACCTTTAGTGTAAACGTAAATTCTAAAGAAAATGGGATCATGAGTGGCTGCTTTACTTTAACTCATCAGGCCATTCTGCTTATAAGGTTTTCTGTCCCAAGTAGGAGGTGACACAATATCACGTCTATGGTGTACATTATTTTGGTTATAGGATACGTTCATCATCAAAACTCCTGAAGTGCTCTAGGTTTCCTACAGAATCAAGATCAGATTTATATACTGGATGGATATGAGCAGTACACTTCAACTTCTCTCTTCGTCTACCTTGCTCACTGTCAATCGGAGCAGCCCTTATTCCCGTGCATACCTAGAGCTTTGGTGGTCTGTCTCTCAGTGCATCCTCTTCCTTCTAAAGAAATATTCTTTCCACCCATTTCTTTGTGTTTATATCTTTGCCCTTAAAGTTTCAACTCAAATGCCAAAATTCTTTGAAGAATTTTCTGATTTTTAAGTTGAACATAATTCCTCTCTCTCTCATTTATAAAATCTCTCATGTATTAAATCTTATTTTGTGATGCTTGCTTTTCTACTTTACCAATAACGACAATAAACATAAAATGCTGTTCTATAATATAAAATGTGCCTTACGTACATTATCTCATTTAATCCACAAAATGACTCCATAATGTAAATGGTATTATTATTCCTAATTCACCTAAGAAGAAATCCTTAGGGAGAGCACAACAATTATCCAAGGTCAGGTGGATGGTTTTAGATCTGGATTTCCAATTCATTGATCTTGTCCTTAACCAATATGCAAGACTGCACCTCATAGCTATACCTCCTTTTGCTTGTCACTTACCAGTTTCTACTTTGTTGTATAATTACCTATGACCTGAATGACTATAGTTGTTGTTTCTTGAGGGTTAAATTTATGTTTGATTCTTCTTGGTATTTTAAGCATGACTCAACTCAGTGCCTCACAAAAGTAAGGGCGGTCCAAAACTGTTAGGCGAACAACTCAAAAATTTAGAACCTTTCATGTATTCTTTTATAGCTCTAACATTGAAGATTTCTTGAGAGAGGAAAGTACTATGTTTAACTGTCATCAAAATAAAATGGAAAATATAGCTTTGACCAAAAGAAATGACACGTTCCAAAAGAATAAAATTAAAACGGGATTTTAAAATCCATTATCCAGTCGATCTGAAATAAATAAGGACAGTCCCCTGATTGAAGGAGTAAATGTCTCTAAACTTTCACAGGCACTGTATAATATACATAAATTTGGAAGCTGGAAATCTATTTCCCACTGAAGTGAAAGAGATTATGTTCGACTAAGACAAAAATTAATAGTAATGAAACAATGGATACTATTAAAGATATTTAATAGAAAAGTGAATAATAACATTTTCTTTTTCTTTATATGTATATTATGCAGATGGATGATTGGCTGATTTTCATGAAGATGTTTGTCATTGAATTGACAGAGCCTCGGTATTGAAGTAGGAGAAGGTGTTGAAGATAAGATATCTTATCTGGAGACTAATAACCTTTTTGTCTTTAACAAGCTGTCTTATCTTTATTACTCCGCCTTAGAATCTCTAGAGGGTGGCAGCCTTGAATAAACGCTGCTATTTCCCTCATGTCCTGAGCTGATTCAGAGAGGAAATGTCCCGTCAGAAGGATGGAATGTAGTTCAGGCTTGTGAGGTAGGACGTCAGTCTGTTAGGAGCTTGCCTTCCAAGAGTAAGAACCTTCTGTTCTGGATCATTTCTCTCCATCATCCTAACTCCATCCCCAATTGTACATTGAATGCTAAAAAGAGTTGGTTTGACTTTCTTAAGCCATCTCCTGTTCATGAGGTAAAAGAAAGAGAGGAAGGCTTAGTTGATTGAATTTTTTATGTGTATGTGTGTGAGGAAGATTCGCCCTGAGCTAACATCTGTGCCAATGTTCCTCTATTTTTGTATGTGGGTTGCCACCACAGCATGGCTTGACAAGTGGTGTAGGTCTGCGCTAGGGATCTGAACCCATGAACCCGGGCCAACAAAGTGGAGCGTGCTGGACTTGACCACTACACCATGGGGCTGGCCCTTGATTGACAGTTTTTGATTATGTTTTCAAGGGCCTAATTGAATAGCATGTCCTGCAAAGCTTCCTGAACGTTAAGTATATTCCCAGTATTGGATATATTGTGCTATAAAGACCCAGTTACCCAGGAGGATTTATTCTGATTACTTTCTGCCTATACATAGTTAGCATCATGAAGACACAGCTAAGCTGACAGAATTTTCATGAAATAGTTTTTAGATGTGTATTGTTTGGATACTGAGACATCAATATCTCTAGTAACCTCCCATACCAAAGGGTTGTTTAACTCTAAACAGATGTTGTGAGGAGTACCATTAGGGTCTTGATTTGCTACTTTTATTTTCCACTAACAACTTATTCATTAAAAAAAAAAAAAATATATATATATGTAAATCCTACTTTCAGTCAAATTTTGTTCATAAAGAAATCTTTATGATTAACCTTTTCAAGCTAACCCAAGGGTGTCACAAAAGATACTGAGTGTTATGTTGGCAAATTACCTTGATACTTCTTAAAGAGTTATATATTCCTGGGCTGGCCCAGTGGTGCAGTGGTTAAGTTTGCACGTTCTGCTTCTCGGCGGCCCATGGTTCACCAGTTCAGATCCAGGGTGCAGACATGGCACTTCTTGGCAAAAGCCATTCTGTCGTAGGTGTCCCACATATAAAGTAGAGGAAGATGGGCATGGATGTTCACTCAGGGCCATTCTTCCTCAGCAAAAAGAGGAGGATTGGCAGTAGTTAGCTCAGGGCTAATCTTCCTCAAAAAAAAAAAAGAAGAGTTATATCTTCCATCTTTGTAATGGAGGCCTTAGATTTCTTTAGACCTGCATTCCATTTAGGAGTCCCTGACCATAATGAGCAAGTTCAAGGATTTCCTAGAGTCAAGCAAATAAATATCAAATTCCTTTTTCTGGCATAAATGGTAAAAAATGATTTTTCTTCCACTTCTCCCTGTACCTTATGCTTCTAACAAGGAGGCACACCTCCAGTGGTTTCTATCTTGGTACCTTTCCAATGCTGCTTCCATTGGGAATGTGTCACACTCAGGTCATACTGTACTTTCTCTCTGCTCTGATTCCATCCAGCAGAATTGATCTCTCCATTCTCTAAACTTACACTTCTGTTTTAGCTCTTATAATATTGCTTCAAATTTTATCACACATTTGATGTTCCTAGGTTGAGGATAAATTACTTGAAGCTGGGGAACATATTAATCTCATCTTTGAATCCACCACAGCTCCTAGGGCGATGCCTAAAAAAGGTAGAGAGTAAACATTTGTCAGGAAAGAATGAGTGACTTGTCCTTTTACTAAAGACAACAATGAAGCCAATTTTGTGCTATGTGTGTAAAATATTGGGTAATGTTGTCAAGACAGTTGCACGCAGAATCTTTTCCTTTTTTATTGAGGCCATTAACATAGAGACAAGGGATGTGCGGACAATTATGAAGCATATATCTTAAGATAAGTGGTTGGGAAGAGTTTCAAGATTTTGAAAAATAGGTTTCATAAGGAACCAGAATTTAAAATATTTAGTTCTTTTTCTGTGGGATTCTTAAGTATCTCCATCAATAAGCGTTCTTTCTCTCTCTCTTTCTTACTCTTCTTGTTTCTGAGGTGACTTTTGATGTCTTGGCATCAGTCCATGGTCTTTGGTGTGCTGGCACTTTTCTCAATAAACCTTTTCTAAGGCTACACCTTTTGGTGGTTTAAGAATAGAAGGAGATATAAACAAGTGCACCTTCTCCGTTGAATGTCATAATGGCTTTCAACAGAGAGATGGATTGCTCATGACTCTAGTGATCCCAATTCTTCCTTTTCCCAAGGTAGAACAAATATAGAGCCACAAATACTCTTCCTTTAAATGTAACCATGCCATCTTATCATAATATCTTTTAATGAAATGTTTTCTGAATGATTTGATGCAGGTGTGTATGTTGGGGGCAGGGGGAGAGTGAGATGCACGCGAGCCTTCACCCACTCTACAGAGCAATACCGAGATTTTACAGTGGTGGCAGAGCATTTGCCAATATCCAATCTTGTGGCTCCTCAGTCTTAGAAAAAAAATACTACTGTGCTTCACTGAACCCTTATCTTGCTTCTTGCAAGAGCCTAGTGTAGCCTGAATCTTTTTCACGTTCTTTATTTTACTTTGAACAACACACAGTAGAATGCATCGTCAATAAAACCAGTAAGCTCTGATCCTAGTTGGGTATAACATATTTTTTTCCCCTTCTGTATTACTTACAGCTTCTCCTTGAACAAATTTGCCTGTACCATTTACAGGAAACAGAGGTTGACCAAAATCCTAAAGCACATCTGATTACAAGGGGGATTTTCTCTGCAATGCATAAGGGTATTACTTTCAGGCATTCTGTATGGTGAAAGTAAAATTTGAGAAACGTACATCCAAATAATATACCCAAGTTATGTCTACATGATACCTAAGCACCCATCAATTTGTGAATAACTAGTAGAAAAAAAGTATAAAGGAATAATAACAGGATATGATGAGAGCTAAAAGGACTGCAGGGAAGAGCACATCTAAGTCTCTCCTTTTGAAGATGAAGAAACTGAAGTCCAAATGGGTTAAGTGATTTTCTCAATCTCATTTAGCCATGAAATGACAAAGCAAGGACTCCCGCCTCCTGGTCCAGTGCTCCCTCTATCATACCATTAGATTCATATAAGGAAGACCTAGCTTCAGTAATTGAATTCTCTGGTGCTCACTCAGCCCTTTCTTCAACAAACTTAGAGGCTTTAAACTCCACCCTGTCTTCCAGCAAGATTCCCCATCACTGGGTAGGTCTGACTGTTATGAACTGCTGTCTAATATTTATAACAGTCCCAAAATCTAGTTTCCTATAGCTTCCACCCATTGGACCTGGTTCTTCTCCTTAGTGCCACACACGTCGAACCTGTTCCTTCTTTCCAGTTGCAGTGCTTCAGCTATTCAAAGACAACTGAGGGTTCTTTGTCCCCACACCCCTAGCCTTCCTATAATTTTCTTTTGCAGATAAGCATTCTCAGTTCCTTTAGTCCCTCACATAAAGAAAACAGAAAAAGAAATGTTTTTTGCCACTAGTTAATTGACTGGTCAACATTTTTTCCCCTTGTCTTTAGTTTTATATTTTGTGTTCAATTCTTATGAGTCACAACTAACAATTCTCATGGCTCAGTTGTGCCCCCCCCATCTCCCCTTCCCCTGGTCCCCCCTTGATCTTTTTTGAGGTTGCAATTTAAGATTGGGAGTCCACTGTTCTTTGGCAGAGGAAAGGCAACTTGGGATTTACCATTGAACCAGAATATGTCCTTATCCCTGTGAGTTTTCTGTTAGCACGTCTCCTCTCCAGGGAAGAGGGGGTAGGGTGATGGTAAGTGGGATGGTGCCAGCAACGACACAGGCACATAATAGTTATGGTTAGAAGTGGCTGCTTGCCATTCTGCAGGAAGGAGACTTGTGTGGTCAGCAAAAGGCCTTGCAGTCCACATTGTGTCTGTTGCTGGCAGCCTAAGTCCAGGAAGGAAAAAAAGTGACAAAGTGTGCTTACTTAACAGCTTGAAGTTGCCTAAAATGTGTGTGTCCAGCCTTAGGGGACAAAATCATTCAAGAATTTGTGAAATTGTTCCAATGAATTCATCAGATTTTTTTTTGCATATTATTTGAAACCAACTTGGGAGAAGATTTAAGAGGCCAGGAAGGATTATTTGAATTCATGTGATTAAAGATGGCAAAGATCTAGGATTTTCCCACCTGGAACATCAAACTACCCTCATGTACCAAAGTGCCATGTTTTCAGACTTTAGTCTCTTCAGAGGTCTTACTTGGTGATCAGTTTTTGGGCGGAAGAGTAAGAGGGTGAGGGGGCTGGAAAGGGAAGTGAGGGGCGTGAGAAGGGGATGCAGCCGAAAACTGCGAGTAATGAATGAATGACTCCAGTTAAATCAGATAAGAGGACTAAGATACCAAAGCGTTGAAACAAAAATTAAATTACAAAGAAAATAGCAGAGGCTGATGATAACTTTACCTCCTCACACATTTCCTATTATAGCTGTTGTTTTCCTTTTGCTTCTAGATAAAAATGAAAAGCTTTATATTTTGTTTGCAACTGATATTGCCTAAGAAAGATATTCAAGAACCAAAGATCAGAGGTGGAAAGTTATTGAGATCGGATAAGTGTCAGAAGAAAGGCTGTGTGTATGTATATATGTGTGTGAAAGAGAAAGTTTCAGAAATGCATTCATCATTGTAGTCTTTTTAGAGACACACCTCTGCTCTAGCTCCTTAGTTTTGCTATATCCTGTAACCCTCCTTTCTGTTTGCTTTTCCTCTCAGGACTATGCTTCCCTGCTTTAATAGCTTTTAAACCAGGCCTGAGAAGGGGGGAAAAAAAGGACTCAATACACTTGACTGCAGAGTTAGGGAGCTGCTCTCTTAAATCCAGCAGTGCTTCCTCATGATTTCCATTTCTGATCAGTGGTTCTCAGACCTTCGCGCTAGGAGGGCATGTAAATGAGAAGGCCATGTTTTCCCAATGCAAAGATTGCAATTACCAAAATAATTTCAGGGGCGACATTTTGCTGTTTTACATTGTTCTTCCAAGTTTCTGTTTACAGTATTTCTAGTTAAACCTGACATTCTTCTCTGGATACCACCTTGGAGGAAAGAAAAGCTTGGAATTTCAGAGCTCCAAATGGGAACAGTCTAACCCAAAGGAAAATTCTGAGAAACCGTGGAAATTGGCAGCCTCCTCAGTCCTTGGTTATTTGGTTATTCCTCTTGACCGAGTTCTCCTCTTTTGGTCTCTCTCTCTCTCAGTGGTTTTTCTTTTCTCCTCTCCTCACCCTTTTTAATGTTCATTTGAAAGAGACAAACAGAGAAGGGAAAAAAGATGGGAAGAAAGAAAGTAAACCTAAATCGTTTAGGGAGGATCATCCTTAAAAGAGAAGGAAAATTGATCCCAACAAATGTCATTAAGTACCTACTAGGTTTCTGCCAAGTTCCAGATAAAGTAGACAAGACCCTCTCCTCACAGGGAGGGACAGAAAAAATCAACAATGTAGAAAACTATATGATTATCCAATGAACATTTTAAAATATGATAAGTGCCTCAGAAGACACATGGGAGCACATTTGAGAGCACAATAAACACTGGGAAGTCAGGAAATTTTGAGCCTAGATTTGGAGGATCAGTTCACCAGGGTATGTGCTGCAGGAAGGTGAGGAGGAGAGAGAAAGGAGGGGACAAAAATCTTTACAAAGGTGTGATCATAGGATGTGAGAGCTGGGCCATGCCTTCATCCCTTTCATTTCACAGAAGGATAAAGAAAAATTGAACGAAGTTTCTATTAAAATTCAAGTGCAGTTGTATAGGCAAGGCATCCATGGTTCAGGAAATTCATTGTTCTGTCAGGTCTGTCTACATATCCATTTATCTCCTGAACTCCCATCCACCCACTCTTCTATCCCTCCTGAAGGTCCCGGGGTTTGTTAGGAGAGCCAACTCCCCTCTCAGTTCATGGCTAATTTATAATACACCCCAAACCATTTTATTTCATTCTATTTGTGAATGAGAATAGGGTCAAACTTCAATTGTTTATAGTCATTTAGGGGAATAGAGATGTTGACTGCACCAGATGGGCAGATAACATTCAAATTCTTTCTATTTAGATGTGAACAGATTTTAATACTTACATAAAATGGGCACTGTTCATGACATATTTGTAAAACACTCCAAAAAAACAAGTACAAAAAACAAGACCAGAAAGACCAAGAACCACCCACTGAGGAGACCAGAGGAACCTGAGAAATGCTTGAATATGTGCATAGCCATCTGCTGTGTTTACGTAATAATCTCAGAGACTGACACCTTTCCACCCTCCAAAGCTATCAGCAATGCCATCAACTGATCCAACACAGAAGGTGATTTTGGTGGGGAATCTTCTCCACAATTATCCTTAATAGGAAGGCATACCATCACAAGGTTTACTAATATGTCAAAAACTACCTAAATGTATTTAAACTCAGTTTTTAAAAAGTTCCATATTTCTATAGACATTGAGAATTTTTAGAGAACCATTTTCCCAGAGTCCCACAATTTATTCTATGCCAGGGCTCTGAGTTTTCCCTGTAGGCAGATGACATGATTCTCCAAACTCTTCATTTGCCTGTCCAAAGATTGTGTGGCCACGACATGTGAAAGGGAGCCTCCCCATGTCTTTGAATAAAATGATGTTAGTGGCCTTGGACGATTAGTGGTTACTTTCCTATGGAGAATGATTACCATGACCCATGGAAGACCAGCCATGGATACCATCATAATCACTACTTATTTCTTGGCCTTTTTTTCTGTTCACAATCTATCCTTTTCTGTACAGTAACTTTGTTCTCCCACTCCCCACCCCCAAGTTGACTTATAGAGAAATATTTTTCAAAGTAGTAATAAAATGACAGAGTGTAGATTTAGCCTTTTACTGTAATTGCTTCCTAGTGATGAACACTGTATAAACATGGGAGCTTATCATGGTCTGTTGGGGAGGAGGGAAAGGAATGGACTGGGATGATAAGAAATACAGTTCCTATTTCTTTTTCCTCCCAAAGCTTTCTGAGTCATCTGCTGAAAGGATCATCTTTATATGTTCTACTTTCCTGGTTTCTGAAATGGGTAGGCGACCACCTGGCTGTAATTTATTTCCTGGGGCAAAAGTGGTAATGTGCGAATGAGGCTCTTTCAACACCCACGTGGGTGGAGATCTGGATCTCATCAGTCTCAGAGGAAAGCATGTGAACTCCACTAGGCAGGGCCCTGACTGGGCATCATGGTTACAGCTGTTTTATGCATAAAAACAGTAAAATATTTTATGAGGTTATTTTCATGTTTTAAACATAAATTTAGGGAGTCCATCTCTGGATTGTAGAGCCTTACCTCTGATCCATAGGCCTCTCAGAAGACAGCGGACAGAAGAGAAGAGAGGCTTTTCGCTCTCATATTAAGAACAATATGATCAGGCCAGGCCCGGTGGTGTAGTAGTTAAGTTCACGTGCTCCACTTTGGCGACCCAGGTCCGAAATAGCCACTACACACATGTTGACCACTGAGGACTTGAAATGTGGCTAGTGTGACTGAGGAGCGGAATTGTAAATTTTGCTTAATTTTAACTTAAAATGACTACATCATGGCTAACCTATTGAACGGCGCGGATCTCAAAAGTTCTGTAAAAGTAAGTTGCCTAGACTTACACTTATCCTCTAAGCCAGCTCCGCTGGAGAATGCTGGCACTCTGATATGAAGACACAAATGTCAGAAGCAATCTTGGATAATAGCTTCGTTAACATCCAGACATCATTAGTGGACTTAAGGATTCATTAAGTTTTAGAATCCCTTCGCTGATGAGCAGGATGCACTTGTCTGATACGGCTAGCTGTGTTACATTATTTTACGGGCAGAATGAACATTCTGGAAAATTTATGTCCTTGTTTAGAGGGCTAAGAAGAAAAAAACAAAAACCTCTTAGTCTGAAGGACCATGTCAAACACAGAGCACTACTGAAATCTCCTTTGGGCCCACATCACAGCAAGCATTGTAATCCACCATTGCTCTGCGTCTTTTAGCCCAACCACATGAGGATCTGCTTTAGCGCTTTTGTTTTTTCCTCTTCCACCTCTATTTGCTCCCCTCAAAATGATGCTGAGTTTCACAGTATTCTTAGCAAACTTGTCATAAGACTGAAACTAATTCAGAAAAAGAATCTCTAAATGAAAAGCTATTATAACCTAGCTGGAAATATGATTATCTCCTTTTTCTTTTTCTCTTTTATATTTTCGTTCTATCAAGTAGGTACTCATCCCTAGAAAGATTGTTTTAGTTGCTGTAAGCTAAGTATTTGAATTTTTATGATAACTTTCAGTGATTGAAATATATTGTCAATATGTCTTCTAATTGCATGGCATCTTCCTCTCAGAATCTAACATATTCGTGCTCATTCTGCTTCATTCCCAGAGACCAAAGAGGAAAGAGGAATCTCCTCTCTCTCCCACACTTTCTGTGTGATCCCCCTGACTAGTCACCCCTTCAGATAACATGGCGCTTTCATCCAGTCACAATGTGCCCATCCTCTCGGGAAGGACCTCATGCCCCATGGCAGGCCACAGATGGAGAAATTTGGGGCAACTTTTGATTATTCCTTGAATTATATGAAAAGGGGGAAAGCATTAAGTAGAAATTAGGAGATCTGGGTGTAAGTCTCAGTGCTGATAATGATTTCTACGAATCCTGTACCTCAAGGTACCACTCCTCATTTAGAAAATGGAACGGTTGGACTCCAGAGTCTCTTCATGCCCCTTTCCGTTCAAAGTTCTGTAAGAATCACTAACTGCCTCCAGGGCAGACCGGCAATTCGGTGAGGACAGGGCCTCGGGCTGCATTCTCCCTCCCGTATCTCCCAAGGTCTAGCACAATGCTGGTCGCTCAGTAGCTGCCCAGGCCATATCTGTGGGAGGAGTGAATGGACGGAGACCAGCTGCCTCTCTTCCATGTGCTTTTCTGCTGGCCCGGGTACCTCCATCACCCGCCACCTTCACTCCACTCAGCCTCTGGCAGCCCACTGTTTCTGCTCTCACTGCTGCTGTATCTTTTCTTTTTAGAAAGTCCCAGAAGCTCCACGGCATTTCGCCACCATTTCTGACTTCTCCGTAAACATGGGGCTGGAAAACAAACTGTTATTGTGTAATTATCCTTACAATGTTCTGCTCAAAGACTTCCGATTTAATAGAATTGCCAAGATTTAAAAACATTAAGACAAAAATGAGCTTGTTAGAGTAAACTAGGCTTCATAAGTGTGTTCCCCTTTTATTATAAAACATTGATTTCTGTGGTCACCTTCTCTAAATTATTGAAAGCTGAGTGGACTGCCTTAACTGGCAGGAGAAATGTCATCAAGCAACTACCATGAAAGCCAGGGAAGGGGTTTGTGGAGATGAGGAAAGAAAGAAAGAGGAGTGGGAGACAGAGCCTGCTACATGGTCAAGTGGAAATCATCATGGGGAAGCAGACACACTCCTGCCTCAGTGTAGCTCTGTTAGAATAAGACTAGCCTAGGGGAGGAGTGGATAAATAGCATGCTGAGGGGAGCAGTATAAATATGGAGCCTCATGATTCCATAGCAAGAATGAAATTCTTGTTTCCCAGGTGGGAAAATCTTTGTTCATGATATTGGAATGTAGCCTAACAGACACTGACCAGCAGAACTGCCCTGAGTTCTCAGTTCTGCCCTTACTAGGATGACTTGAACCTCTGGACTCTCAATGTCCCCGTTTCACACAGTCAGTGATGCCTGCTGACCACACTCTTCACTGGTCTCTTGTGTGGGTTTACCAGCCCCAAACAATCTGCTTTAGGCTCTGAACTCCTTGGAGATCATAGTAATCAGTGTGGAGAGCGCAGAGTGGCCTTCTCTGGGGCCTCCTAACCACCAGTTTGGAGAGGAGAACAGTGGCTGTGGCCAACATAATGAAGCCCCCACAGGGGCTGGGCAGAGGAAGGGCTGGGGAGGAGGCAACAGCCAGCCTCAGAGTTGCTGTTGCCGCTACACAATCGTTTTCTCCACTCAGAGAGGGACCCCCTTGACACTAGAGGACTGGCCAAGAGAGAAAGGCTGAGTTTCCTGAATTAGGGCCAGTGGGAACTTCCAGGGGTGATGACCTCATGCTGCTCATTTGCTCCTGGAGAAAAATGTAGGTTCTCCCAACCCAATGACTAACTCCTCGGGAGCCTGCTGAGATAGTCTGACTTCTTTAAGAAACCTTCTGAACACGGCTGCCCTTCAATACCTGGATCAAGTTCAATTAGAAAGAAAAGGACTTCCGAATAGTAACAATGGCAGCATAATAATAGCAGCTAATGCATATGGTATGTACTTACTGCATGTCAGAAACTGGTGTATGGACGTTCTATGTGTTAGCTCAGTTTATCCTCACAAAAACTTTGTGAGACAGGTACTCAGATTGTTCCGGTTTACAGATGAAGATTCTGTGGCACAAAAGGGTAACCTGTCCAAGTTCACAGATCTAGCAAGTGGCAGCATCTGAAATTTGAACCTAAGTGTTTGGCTTCAGAGTCGAAAGGCTCTTAGACACTATGTTAAGAACATCGCCCTGAAACTGAGCATTCATTAAACACCTATCATGAGCCTAGCACAAACTATGCCTTATGGGGTCTATGAATTTGAGTTCATCTTCTCAGGTAGGATGCGGGGGGAATCCAGCGCCGGGTAAATAACTTGCTATGTCCCTTTTTCAAATAGTCTGGAGAATTGCCAGATGAGTTTAAGCCACAGAACATTAAACCAAGCATAGGATCCTTCTGAAGGACAGCACAGGTGACACGCCCATGAAGCTGGCTCTGCCTCCACTTGCCAGAAAAACAAAGTTAAAGAAAGATGTAGAGTACAAAGCAAGTAGCAGAATATTTGTAAAATCAAAGTACTGAAGATGAAATCTGTGAAAAAGACAGCATGCAATAAAAAAAGTGGAGGGCATGACTGCCCTAGGGAGGAAGACTACAAAATTAAGACATTACCTCCCAGTCAGGAGCCAGGTTCAGCGAGGTGAGGCGAGCAAAATGGCGCATGCGCATCGTGTTTACCCAGGTGTCATTCAGTTACGCTTGTTTTGAAACAAAAATTTCTTAAGATGTCCTGGCAGGGTAGGCGTGGAACTATTTTCATACCTTTGGAGCTGCAGGTGAAAACCAACTGTGACTGAATCCGTGGTCAGCAGGAGCGCAGCTATATTATATTATCGTGGCTCCAAAATGACCACAGCCTACATGACTGTTGTCTCATAATCAGTCACTCGAAAGATGTGAGAGACCAGAGAAAAAAAGGTCTAAAGAGGATTTTTACTTCAAATAAGCTAGCTCCAGGGGCCTGCTCAGGGTCAACATGCAAGATGCTGGGGAAGGAGCGGCGTAATTACCATTATTTATAGCCATGCACTGCAAATATGGCATTTTATACGGTAGCTGTAATTTGTTTTCTCTGTAACCAACACAGAACGAACGTATTCCAATCCTCTGAAATGCTGCTTAACACAGAGAGTAGAGCAGGCAGCGGGCCATCTCTTAACACCAGGGCCTCCCTCCGTTGCCCCTCCCCTAATGCCTTCCCTGCCTTAAGTCTAACACCAACTTCCCGTCCCTCTCCATCCCCTCTCTGCCCTCCCCATCTTGTTCCAGAGTCTAGGACACAAATGATTCTGGCCATCTCAGAACAGTCTTGCTGTGGTCTGCATGCTCTGGGCTGCATCTCAATAGGATCTGGGGCACATCTGGCTGCACAGTAGGAGCGCCACACTCCAAGGTGCAAAAATAAAACCACAAAAGATCAAAAGAAAAGCATCGTAGGCAAGAAATTACCCTTATCTTTATCTCCACAGAATCCATCAAGTACAAGCATCTGAGAGATGGCAAGCAGCAAGATAACAAAAGGGAAGCCAGAGGAAATTAAAAGCAGCTTCTAATCATTAGTCCTTCAGCTAGCCTGGTAGGGCCTAAAAGGCTCTGAGAGGGCATCCCACAGATAGAACCTTCGTTAGGAATGGACTCAAGCAAAATGGACACCCTGCTGATCATCAGGGCTTAAGATGACAGCCTGGCTAAACAAAGTTAAAACAGGAAAGCCAATTTTATTTATACATTGCACTCTGGCTTGTTTTCTCCCTTGCTTAGCATAGGCACTCTTGCCTCTTCTTGGGGTTTGATGTTTGCTTGGTGAAGTGTGGATAATTTTCGTCTCTGTACCTGCAACTGTGCCCAGAGACTCCTGCAGGCAGATAACCCCACTGACACCCAAAGAACTCCACTGCAGCGATAGAACAGCTGTGACTATCTCTTTCTCGAACAGTAATTAATGCCTAACATCAGCATTTAATCTCTTCACTGGGTCAAGTTTCCATATATTTATGATAAAACTAGCCTGCCCGTGCCTGAACAAATTTACACATAGTATTAGAAACAGAATCCACCAAGCTTTTTTCTGGAGCGTATTTCATTTAGGAGATGTTTAGATTATGACCTGGGTCAGTTATGAGCTGACTACCCTCTTCATAGTATCAGTGTTTTCTTTTAAGTGGGATATAAATGATCACAAATGACAAAGAAGGTTTGGACAGAAGGTCAAAATCCTGTCACCCTGATCTCAGTTATTTATGTGTATGCCGTGTGCTACAGCTCTTAGTCCATTAATCCCATAGGCTTTCATATTTTTTAATACCTTATTTTTGATACCAGTCTGCTGTCTTTAGTTGTGCAGGGAATGCACTGCATGACTATGGAGGAGCCATTTATAATTTTTGTGGATGGCGCCCTCTGGAGTTGTGCTGTGTAAAATCTGCATGGTCATATGTGGCAGCTCAGGATATGTCTGTTCTTCTCCAGGGACAAAAGAAGTAATCTATTAAGTAACACAGAAAAAGAATATAGAGATGACAGTGCAGTTCCTTCCTATCATAAAGAACCATGACAAAGGCAAGTATGTAAAGACAGGAAAATTGAGCTGAATGCCCTAAGACTATATTTGTGGTATATACAGAGTGCTGTTCTGAAACAGAGAAGAGAGTTACTAACTCTACTTGAAGAAATCAAGGGAGACTTCCCGGAGGAGATGCCATTAGACCTTGGTCTTGAGATACAAGTAGATATTACATAGAGTGAATAAAGAATTTTAGGCAGAGGACTCCTTGTGTAAAAGAAAAAGTAAGATAATAAAGAGCAAAGCTTGTAGAGGCAAGAAATCCCTTAGTGCTAGAAAACAATGGGGACAGTGGGTACAGTCAAGAAGGGGTTTAATGAAAGATACAATTAGAAAGGTGGGGTAGGGCCAGATCACAAAGGACCCTTGTTTAACTGTTTGGAGATCTAAGATAAAGGTTTATCAAGAAATAGATTCAATACTGACGGTTGACTAGTTAAGCTCCAATCAGAGAAATGACAGCCGATAGGCTGTGTCTTGCCTGGAGAGGCAGCAAAGGATTAAGAAGATGGCTCTGGAACGGGAAAGCATGGTCACCCTCACAGTTATTTAACCCACTCAGTTCATAGTAGAATCTGCTTCATTGAGTTCGTGTGAGTTTTACATGAGATAATCTGTGATGTAATTAATTTGCCAGAGTGTCGGGTGTTCAGTAATCGCACAGTAACTTGGTGGATCTTGTTATACTGTGTCTGCCTCACTTCCTACCCTTGCCCTCCTCTTCCTCCTCTTCTTCTAATTATTATTATCATGTCAATATTATTATTATTGCAAATTTCACAGAGCCCGCAGTCTAGATTTTCTCCTTAATTCTCCTTTGACTGGATTATAAATAACTAGTCTAGGTTGGGTGGACAGAAAACGTCAGGTCATCTGAATATCTACTTTCTATTAGCAGGATTGAAAACAGAAGAAAATTAGGTAAATCCCAAGTATTTTGTTTTCTCATATGAAATAATCACTTTTTTTTAAAGCTCTGCTGCCTTCTGGTGTATTCAGCTATGGGGCATGTGAACTGTTTACTGTTCATTGCTTTACCTTCATTTTCAAAACTATGGCAAAAGTCAGTGTAAGCCATTTTAAAAGAAATTGCTGGAAAGGAGAACTGTTAATCTGGATTTTGCTGTTGTGGCTACTCTCTCCTTCCCCTTATACACACATACAGAGAGAAAGAGAGAGAGAGGGAGAAAGTCATACCACTGGCTCTTCGTTAAATACTACTGCAATCCCTGTATTTAAGCTGACAACACAACATCACTTTAACATTTAGTTAAATAATCTTGGAGCAATCCTTTCTGCTTTTCTGATGACAAGCCTTGGCTAGTGGTCAAAAGCTCCCAGCTTAGCTTTGACAAGATGAGGACATTTCTGAGAGACCAAGGGCCCCCTGTAGCTTAATGATCCCTTTTTCTTTTCATAAGAACATTTGGTGTGTGACTAGAACATAATGTTTGGGCCCAACATAAAATAGAAGGACAAGCCTTTCACCAGCCTTTAGGATCTCTTTCCAAAGGTACACACAGCATTTCATCTTTCTATTTAAATACCAGTGTCCATAACCCTAAAACCATTGCAAGAGTTGTCTCTTGACATATCACAAACCAGCAGCATTGCACCAGTCTCTCTAGCTTTGGCAAGCCCCGAGCAGCTGGCCATGCAGTGACTCAGCCAGGCATCTGGAGGAGGAGATGGAGGCAGCCCCATACACTGGTGATCAGAAAGCCTTGAGTCTTGTAGCCATGAAATCATTCCCTAAGTCCGACTCTTCAACACCATCGTCAAGGCAAAATAGTAAGTTTGCCTGGCTCCTTTTCTTCCCTTGCATACCCACTCCACACACCTGGACTACCCTTTTTGATATCGTTTTCCTTTTAACAGAGGGCAGGGAAACCAGCCTTTATATGCCATACACCTACTGGGCCTTCCATAAATGCTGCCCTGATCCGTGCATTAATTGCCAGACCTTTCCATTTCCAGTTTTACTCATACAAAACTGGAAGCTCAGGGTTCATGTCAGAATAACAAAGCAAGATCTGGAGCCCCAATTTCTCTGATCAAAAGTCTTTTACTTTCTGCTACATTTCAGCATTGAACAGTTCTTCATATTGCCCCTAGAGAGAGATGCAGTCCCCCTTGAAGATGCTTCTGGGTCCCTTTAGGCCCTCAGGGATCACACTGAACATCCCAATGATCTATGGATTTTTGACAGGGGAGCTATATCCTTGCTTTAATCTGTCAGTGCCGGGGGTGCTATGCAATATGGGTGAATGTCGTAAACCGTGTGGAGCCAAAGAAGCCAGATGACTACCCTCCGGTTCCATTTATAAAAGTCCAAAAGGAGGCAAAACTAATTGATGGTGTCAGAAATTGTGGTAGTGGTTATTTCTAGAGGATGGGAAATGAAAGGAGCCCTGGGAGTTTCTGGGGCACTGGTCATGTTCTGTTTCATGAACTGGAACTGATGACAGGGGAGGGTTCAGGTTGTGAAAATTAGTAAAATCATACACCTAGGATTTGTCCACTTTCTTGTATGTATGTTCTAATTCAATAAAAGCATTTCTAAAAGTTGCTTGAGGCTTAGAGCTCAGAGGGTTTTGAAGCAACTTCTTTAAATTTTCTGACACCTTTACAATGTATTAAAATTTTCAGAGGAAAAAAAAGACAATAATAGTTTATAAAAGAAAAAACATCTTAGAAAATTGCCCTCCATATCCTTCTATTATTGCTGATGTTTCATCTGCTATACCAGGCTTAGAGTGAAAATTTGAATCCCAATCTGTTATCATAGTTTTAAATCCTCCCCTTGAAACTCAAAAGTAATAATTTTCCTTTTTTCCTTCTACTATAAGATACCGATTATGATGAAATGTGGTTCATTTTTGAACCTTACTCATCATCAAAGTAATCACTGATGTATTTTACCGTATACATAAAAGGTTAGTACGTTAGAATTGTGTTGGATTACCAGCCCCTGCGAAAGTATATGCTATTGTCATATGAATAAAGGAAGTTCCTACCAAAAGGAAAATTTTCAAATAGTGAGACAGTGTGATTTTGACTAGAAAATCTACGTATAATGCAGTAAGCATTCACATCTTTTCTGGAGCCACCTGCTACAAAATAAGTATGAAAATAGCCTGCATTAATTTAATGCTTATTATATATACCAGACACTGTTTTAAGCATATTACATTGATTGACTCACTTATCAGCCCTATGAGAGAGATCTCTTATTAGCTCCATTTTAAGATGAGGAAACTAAGGCACACATATGTTATATAACTTACCTAAGATTATACAGTCAGTGAGAGAGAGAGAGCTGGGACGTAAACCTATTCAGTTTGGCTTCTGTCTTCTGGTAAAAGGCAAGCGGGTCGTTCTCAAGATTTCACTCTCTCACTCTCCAATGCTTAGAAAAAGTCTCTTGGTATTTCAGAAATAGTTTAAATGGAAGAATGGTGAGGGCTTGGCAGACTTGAGGTAAGAAAAGTGGGGAAACACTCTCATAAATTAAAGGATAGAGATGATTATATGAAAGGAGTATTGAGTTCATTTGTTGGAGAGGAAAGGATAGGGGATAAAGCAAGAGGCAGCAAGGGAGTGATGTAACTTACCATGGCTTTGTAGAGGACTTGGATGCAGAAGGTAAGACTGGATACACCTTGATGCCAGTTACTGCCTAGACTGGGCAGGTTCTGTTCACTGCATCTAGCGCCAAATGAAATAATGGATGGCCAAATATCACAGTTGGCTTGGGGTTTCCCTAGTCAATATGGACTCCCATTTACTTTTCCCTTAGAACCACAGTTCAAGAAAAGCCAGTACCCACATGTTTCATTAAACTAAGTTCTTAGCCTAGGGTGACATTCTGGTGCATTTTTCTCTCCAGCGTAATGCTCCTTCATTACCAAATGGCCCCCAAAGTCCAGCTTTCTGCCAGGTGATGATGATAGACACTCAACTCCTATCTCCATGCCTTGCATATGGGCAGAAAAGTCTGTTGAATAAAATAAGTGAACTATTATAGATTAATCAAACAAGTGAATCAAGCCAATGTACCTGCTAACCGTCATGCTTGAGAAATCCTACATGTGTCTGCTGCTCTCTTCTCTCAGTAAGAATCCCACCCCAAATCAATGAAGTTATATACCTTCTTAAGAAAACCCTTCTAAAACTGATATGAATTCCAGAAACTTGAGGAAGAGTAGAAGGAAGAAGCTTTCCATGTATAGGAGCCGTAGGTACCCCTTGATGCTACCGCAGAGGCACGGTTTCTCTCCTTGCCCCTGTGGTTCAGAGCCACCTGTTGACTCTTGCCTGCCACTGTTTTCAGGGTGAACTAATTGCCATATAACTGGGCCATTAAAAACACATACAGACATTCTAAGCATTTGGAGGATAATGCTGGAGGCCCTCCCTCTTCAAGCTTACTTTTGCTGCTGCTTGTCCTATTTTGTGTTTGATGATGATCATCACTGTAGATAATATTTGTCGAGTACTTAATTGCTTAGCAGGTACTGTGTTGAGTGCTTTACAAACATTTTCTCAATAATGACAGCAGTCCTGTGAGGTAGGCAGTAATACTTTCTCGCATTTATAGATGAACAAACAGAAGGGTAGTGAAATCCACTAATGTGCTCAAGGCCACACAACTGTTAAGTGTTGGAGTCAATATTCAAGCCCACCTTGTCCATTCCCTGAGCTGGCACAGTGTATACAGATAAGCTGTATCTGCCTGTAGCAAGCCCGTGTCGTCGGTCTCATCTCCAGTCCTCAGCTCTACACACATTGATTGGACTTGGTTAAAGCTTCAGTGATTTTGACTTTAGAACTCTTGCTTAGTTGGTACCCAGCCTCTGGCTTTATGACCATACTACATGATCACACTTAGGTCCGGGACCCCAAGTCATTTCATTGGCACCACTCCCAGGCTTCCCCTGATCCTCAGGCAAGGAGGCGATCAGACATACCTGGCTTTCTGATAGGAAATTTTAAAATTTTCCATGCTGGAACCAATGGATGGAATAACATGGAAATTGCTTCTTTCTCTTTATTTGCAAAGGTAGAGCTGGACTTGGAGAAATAGATGCAAAGCAAAACCGACTCCGTATTTAGTTAGCCTCAAAATACACATGACCCGAGAGCTCCCTATTTAGCTCACCTCCCTGCTTCTGCTGCAAATGTTTGCTGATGCTACAGCTTACAAAGCACAAATCTGCTGGGGCCTCTGAGCCCCTTTGGTATACTCTGTCCCAGGATTAGATAAATGTCACTGGAAAATCACCATGTATTTAGTGTTTTAATAAAACTACAATATTGTTTATTTTGTGGCCTCAGGCTCCAAAAGAGAAAGAAACAGCCACATTAAACTTTGCCCCTAAAACTCCAGCAACTCCCTCCAGGATGCTTACAAATGTTATCCTTCTGCCACCCGAGCTATGTTTTCACTAGAACATCCTCCGCTGCTAATTCGAGTCGATAATCATAGGACTGGCCAGGGTCATTTTCAGGCTTGAGGAAAGAAATAGAATCCAGATTGTGTGTCACAAGAAACATAACTTTAATTCCTAACTTCCAGCTCCTTGATGACAAGGTCACTAAATGCCAAACTTAGATCATGGAACAGTAATTCTACCAAGAACACACAGGCACGAAATCTATCTCAGCTTCTATTTCCTTGCCTAGTCCTCAGAGGGCTTCCTCGCCACCTCCAGCCTCAGTGGTAAGCACTAGCTTTGTGCATTTCACTGTCTGGGACACTGACAGGAATCAAGGGGTGAATAAACCAGGAGTCCAGGACTTCACTGTGCCCATCAGATCCAGGTGGCTCTGAGATGTCCTCTCAGGTGCTATTGATACAGCTGTCTACTTGTGTTTGTAGCAAGTTGTCACATGGACAGTGGGATTTTTGCAGGCCCGGAGGCCTCCTCTCCCACTCCTCCTCCACCTGTTTTCCAATGCTTGTGTGTTTTCAAAAGAAACATGGGTAAGAATTATAGACATCTTAAAATGTAAATATACTCCAGATTTGAAACAACACAATGTCATACATTAGCTCTCACACGTGACTATGATCAGCATCTTTCTAGAGAGTTCCCTTTTTAAGAAGGAAGAGACAACCCAATGGCTTTAGATACTGGAGACCTGGAGTGAGAAGAAGGGTCCCTCACAGACATTGAGAAAGGGAGAATGGAGAAAACAGTGTTCTCGCACCTCCTTCCTCGGACAAATTCATGCAAATTGAATTATATTTGGTACAGGTGTTAAGAACGTTATGAGGTTTCTATATATGATAAATAAATTGGGTATTCCCCAAGCTTGTGACTAAATATTATCATTTATCACTTAGTTATTGAACTATTATTGTTCATGAAGCTTTTTGTTAAGTTCCAGGCTCTGTTTCATACAGTTTTTTTTTTTTATTTTTAACAAAACCTCTGTTTTTTCTACTGTAAACGTCTCCCTGACTTTTGAACAAAAGGTCTAAATGGAAGAGCTAACTTTTTAGTTGGATAAGGGCAAATAAATTGGTTTCTCCCATTTCATTGGGGTTCTTAGGCATGACCATGAGCAGGGTCATGGCATAAATCCATTCAACAGTAAATAACTTGTTGTCCATGGCTGAACCACAGCAGATGAGAAGATTAGCTGGCAGAAACCAACCTTATTTTGGACATGTACTAAGGCAAAGAATGCTGAATACTAGCAAATAAAAAAGGGAGACATTTTGTAGCTCCAAACATTCACTGTCTTCCAGTGTTGAGGACATATAACCACTACCCTGGATTTCAGAATAAACTAGAAGGATATTAATATAAAGAACTGGAGGGAAGAAATGGGATCAGAATTAGGAAATTGGCTCATGGAAGGAATCTCACCGAAGGCATGGGATCTCTCCTTATCCTTCCACACAGCTGTGAGAGGGAGAAGGACCACGTAGAAAATGGTGGCAGAGCTCATTCTTGGGGGGAGGGCTGAATTTTCCCCTTCTTTTGGAGAAGGCTTTTAGTCAGCAAGAATGACAATGGGCCTGTCTTTTGTGTGCAAGCCAAATGTACGTTGGTCGGATCAGTGCCTCCTTAACCCTACTAGACTCACACCCCTCTCGTCCTCTCTTGTTGGCTTCCTAAGGCACAGTTCTCCTTTTCTTTGTCTAGGAAGACCCTTCAAAGGCCAACTGTCAGGAGCTGTTAAAGCTTGATTTGACTGCTTCCATTACACGTGAGGCACACTTTATTAAATATGTATTACTATGTGATTGGAGAGACCTTTTAGCACCTGTCCTAGACCCAGGGTTATTGTGCAGAAATGAGGGAGAGGAGCAGCAGGGGCAGAATTCAGATGTCACCATCTTTGGGCTAGATGCCTTACTGAGCCTACCATTCACAATGCTCCGGGACCCTGGCTATGGAACCCCGGCTAGATCAGAGCACCTGAAGCTGAGTGGAAAAGGTAGGAAAGTGACGACTGCAGTGTCTTCCTGCCTCCTCATCAGGTCCAAGGCTGGCCTCTCCAGCTATGTTGTTGTAGGCCAGTCACAGAGGCCTGAGGGGATCTTTAGCAGCAGCTATTTACCATCCTCTCTTGTTCCCCACAGGGCACTTCATAACTATTCACCTCTCACCTTATCTATTGTTTGCAGTCTGTGCCATTCGGCTTAGTTCTTAACTATATTTTGTCTCCCTTGCTCCTTTGAGATGTCTGAAAGAGCTGACTAACCATAATCTAACATTTGAAGTCTCCAGGTGGTATAGATGCTGTAAGAGCCAAAACTACCTGGCCCCCAAAAGATGTGTCGGGAGGAGGTTGGGAGCAGCAAGAGTATGAATCAGAGGGTCTAAGAAATGAAGGAATGCTATTGGTGTAGAACAACTCTAACATCCTGAGTGGAAAGTTTTAGCTGCCCGTTTGTCAACCATGGAAGCTCCCCGCTCCCTTCCCTTTTCTCTCCCTCTGCTTCTCTTCCTTCCTTCACTTTCCTCCTCCACCTC
Source organism: Equus quagga (assembly GCF_021613505.1). Taxonomy (NCBI): domain Eukaryota; kingdom Metazoa; phylum Chordata; class Mammalia; order Perissodactyla; family Equidae; genus Equus; species Equus quagga. Next base: position 43,560,200 of record NC_060268.1, read on the forward strand.
GCTCTTTCTATTTGCTCAAAGTCTTCGTCTTCTCCTGCCGAATATACCTCCTCTATTCTTATTTTCTTCAAAGAAAATTATTCGTTTGAATTTTTTTCTTCCACATGCCTGCTGAATGATAATACTGGTGCATATCTTAGTTACTTTAACTGGCTGGTGAGCAGGGAGCCCGACTTCCCACCAAGCCAGAGAAGATAAAAAAAGTCAAATTCAGTTTCCCAACATTTCAGCAAAGAATTGGTCTGTTGACCCAGTTACAATTCTAATTCTTAGAAGACAAAGAGAAGGATGTGGATTTACTTAAAGAAGTCTGTTAAAAATTAAATGACCAGGGGTGCGTAGCAAATATAATTTTATTCTACTAATAAATTGTGTGAATTAGGATTTATAATGCATTGAAAATAATTTAAAGGACAATAGACATTGCATATACATTTATGCTCTATTATATTAATAGGAAAAAATGAATGAGTCAAATGCTGATGTTTTATATAGAGAAAAGAAGAAAAACCAACTGCATTTCTTGAATGAGTTTGAATCCACTCATATTGCCTGTTCCCAGCCTGCAGTTCTGTGTTGTTTATGTTAATATATTAATAACTACAGGATGTAACCCATGTAAAGAAGGCAGATTGTTTCAAATGGGGCGCCACTGTGTCATCGAACAGTGTATTCCATTAAAATGAACTTAAAAGTTGTATGATCTTTTTTAGAAGCATTTCTTGAACGCCTGATCAGTTCTTTTCAGGGACAAGAATTTCCAGGAGACAGTGGAAGGGTTGAAGAGTGCCGCCTGGCTGATAGGCACTTTCTTTGCTGCCGTTCTCCCATTTGGATCTCCATCTGCCCTTCCTTGACAAATCTGTCTTTTAGGGGTACTCCTTTCAACTTCTTTTCATCGTCACAACCTGCATTTGAATATAACTAATTCCACTGCTGCTTGATGCTGAGCACAGCAAGAAATCCACATCAGCACCCCCTGCACAAACTGCCTTCTACTTTTACAAAACCAAATGCCAAACTCGTTTCACAATGGAGATGTTGAGCATAAAAGTTGGCTCCATCGTGATGTCCACCCGGTGGTTATGTGAATGGTTGTTTATAACTTGTGTTCGGCTTTCTAGCCAAGCACTAGTGTCGCCTTAAAATTGCTACTGTGAGAAAACCAAAATGCTATTTTGTAAGCCCAGACTGTTCATCTAAATTTTGGAAAACTGCTCTTCTTTCTGCAGAGCTTGCTAAAGAAAGATAAACAAGTCTACCCAGACAATGGGTAGCCTGGGAGTAGCGGCTCTTTATTAGGTTACATATTACTGTGGGCATGGGCAGCTCTCTATGCTTTAAAGGCGGTTACCTTCTTGTGGGGTAAAATATGTTAAATATCAGCAGTCTCCACAGCTCCCTGAGTTGACCTTTTGTGGGTTTGTCACTGAGAAATTGATCAACCCCTTATTTTTCCCATGATCACATCAGAAGCATAATTTGGATATTGTCATCTATTGTTCTTATTTTATAATGATAATTTAAACAGCCAATTTAACTTAAAATAATCAATAATTGGTGCTCAATACCTGATGATCAGTGACCCTATTTCCCCCCGCTAATGATTTGCCAGCTATCATCTTGATTTTTGAAGAAGCTGTATATGGTGAGTAATTGAATGCCTGAAGACATGTTGGATTTGTGTCTGAGAGCAGAATACAATTTTAAATAATTTATTTGACCTGCCTAGAGTTATTAAATTTCAAATGAACAAATTAATAATAAAATCTGTGCAGGATGATAGTAATAATCTAATTTTTCCGTTTAGCCTGAATTTTGAATCAAATATATAATTTATTTGGTGATAATAAATTTGTGTCTTAATAACATGAAATGATTTCGGGGATTGGCTGTCATCTTTGGAAACATCAGGAAATAGGTACAAGTGGCCTCATGGGGAAATTTAGTAATTCCTAGCAATGCAATCAGGTAGAAATAGTAACTTATGTCTGTCACTGCTACTGAGTGTCTCCTGGGCTACAGGGATGAGAAATAGAGGGCAATGCTTAGGGGAAAAGAATGCTATTTCATGGAGAACTAAGAATCAGAGCCTGTAAGTTCTTGCAGGGAAGTAGCAAAGGATATGTCGAAAATAAGGCCTCATAAAATGAAAAAGCGTTCCTCAATAGTGAGAGTATCAGAGATTGTCAGAAAATCTTCTACTATCCTGACTATATATGCAGTCTATTCCAAAACGAGGCAGGGAAGTAGTGGCTGAGTCTGAAGTGGGAAAGTGCCTGAGAATAGAACTAGAAAAGTTATCTGGAGTCTAGGAAGTAAGTACCGTCACATAGATGACCTCTAACCCCTTCCTTAAGAGTCTGAGGGGAATATTAAGGTGTTTATGGCATGTGACAGGGGTGGAGGCAAGTCACAAAGCTACTGCTTCTTAATTTTCTTTTGGCAGGAGGGTGTTGTCCTTCTAGACTGGTGTTTGGGGAAACCTACCTGCTTGCCAATGCTCCTACATGTTTGTGATAAAGTGTTTAGATGAAACTTTATGTCACCTGGTTACTTTCAGTTGACTATATTAACTGGAAATGTCCTTAATGGGAGAAAAGTTTAAAAACACATACTTGGGCCTTGAAAACAATTTGAAAGCATCTTGTTGGGTGGTAATAGAAGCACAAGTGTCTGCTTTCTAGAAACGGAATATTGCCAGCAAAGGTGACTACCAAAAGAACTGCGTTTAAAATAAATGAGGTATTTCCTCTGACTTCCTTTTTAAAATGAAATCCATGTTCTCAATGTTAAAGATTGAAGGATCTTCCTGAACAAACATTTGGCCAATTGTTTGGGTAATGTTATTGGGAAGTGTGCTTTGCACATCATTTAAAACTTGGGTGAATCCAGTCTTTCCTCCCAATCTAAGAATTTTCATGATAATCTAAAAATTCCCTGACTGGTCTTGGTGCCTCAATCTTCTTGCCCACGTCCGAGACAGACTTCTGACTGCCCTGCTTATTCCACTTAGGACACTCTATTGCATATGGCTGACCTAAATACATTATTTTCCACCAGATGTTGCCATCCACTCCCTCACGTACTATGGCTTGGAAAGATAAGAATCTGCTAAATGAATCCAGACTTGACTTAATCAGTTTTATAGTCTGTAAAATGGGATTACTACAAATGACAGAGAGCTCTATTAGTGTTATACTCTGTTCTGACATGACAAAATTTAATGAGCTACTCACTGGGCCAGTTCCAGAATATATATAGCTTACTTCCAGACATAAACTAGACATCGCGGACACCACATTCACTCTGACAGTTGAGGTGAGCAGTCTGTAGTCATTTGGCAAGGGGGTTTATTAGAAGACATACACTGTATTTTCTCATGTGATTCTTTGCCTCCTCCTCCAACCAGAGACTTTGCTTAAAACAGAGACAGAAAGGATGGAATTATGATGGAAAATTCTTTCTGGCTGTATGACTGCTGTAGCCTGGAATATAATTTGCAACCCAGCTATGAACTTTTGAACTTATAAAGCCTTCTCTGACACAGCTAACTGTGATTGAGGCCTCTTTCATATCGTCTCGCTAATAAATTAATTCAAACCTTTTACGTTTCTCTGGCCAAATTTCCACAGCTTTTAGGGTAGAAATAATGTACTTAGAAGGAAGTGCTTATGCCTTTGTCAAAACTGGGATTTGCAAGGAAGAAATTATCTGTGTATATGAAATCATTTATTTAATCCTTTCAATTAAATGCCTGAAACGATAGGTCAGTTAAGATAGACTGAGTACTCTATACAGAGTGTGATCGAAGGCACTGAAGGAAATTTCAAAACACAGAAGAAGCAGTCTTTGCTTTGGAAAATTTTATAGTCTGTTTAGGGAAACCAGCTTAACAGATAAGAAAAGCATTTAATATTTGGCAGTATAAAAAGAAGACGCAATTGAGATGGGGTAGATGGAATCCATAAGTGATGAAGAGATACAAAGTAAAGATAGTTAAAACACAGGTGGGATTAATCAGAGAAGCCTTCCTGGAAGAGGTGAATTTTAAATAGGACTTTGATAAAAAATGAGTGGGAGAAACTTTAAATGAGAAGAATAGCCTTTACAACTAGAACCATGAAATGGAAAGTTTTGAGCAGAGAACAAGGAGATTTCCTCAGCCTGAGAAAACACCACTTTTAGAAATATAGAAGTCCTTTCACCTGACATATATGTGTGGGTTAATCGAAAAATAGCATTAGGGAAGGGAATCATAAAATATGGAGCAGATACACCTTAAGCGTTTTATTTTAACGTAAAGCCTATAAATAAATGTACATTTAATCACAATTTTTTCGAGGTAACGCCAGTGTGCTTCCTTTCGGTTGGATCTGTTGATTATTTCTTCTCTCCAATGACTCTCTTGCATAAACCACAGCCACATGCATTGTTCTCAGTTTCCAGGTTCAATTCCATGGGCACGAGACTGGAAGTCTGAGACATTTGGTAACCAAGAGGAGGGCAGTCTCCTTCTGTGGCTCTCATTTGCCCTCAAAAATATTTATAATTATCCCAACTATACAAAATTTGGAAGCTGATTTTTTGGGACACACCTTCAGAAAAATCTTTCCACCACATCAATATAATTTCCTTTTCTCTGCATTTTCATATTCATATTTAATTGGTTAATTTGTTTTAATTCAATTATATAAATGCTGTAATAAGAACAACTGTATTACCAGGTTTAGGAACATATATAAGTGACTATTGGAAGGCAGTCAACTCATTCATGGGAGCAGAAGTGTAGGGGCTTACTAATGACAACCTGCTGAATGAGAGAATTCAGTGTGTAGAGGGTCTCATTATGGATATTTTAGAGATGAATGATATGTTGTTAGTGAAGTAAAGATTAGTCAATAGAGAGATATTCTATTGAAATAGCTATTAGGATAAAATTACGAAAGCAGGCTTCAAGATGAGCCTAGATTTAGGAGTCAATTGAAAGTGACTCTAGGTGCCGGCCTGGTGGCGCAGCGGTTAAGTGTGTACCTTCCGCTTCAGCGGCCTGGGGTTCACTGGTTTGCATCCCAGGTGTGGACATGGCACCGCTTGGCAAGCCATGCTATGGTAGGCATCCCACATATAAAGTAGAGGAAGATGGGGCCGGCTCTGTGGCTGAGTGGTTAAGTTTGTGTGCTCTGCTGCGGCAGCCCAGGGTTCGGGTCCTGGGCACGGACATGGCACCTCTCATCAGGCCACTTTGAGGTGGCGTCCCACATCCCACAACTAGAAGGACGTGCAACTAAGATATACAACTGTGTATGGGGGGTTTGGGGAGATAAAGCAGAAAAAAAAAAAAAGTAGAGGAAGATGGGCACAGATGTTAGCTCTGGGCCAGTCTTCCTCAGCGAAAAAAGGAAGATTGGCAGCAGTCAGCTCAGGGCTAATCTTCCTCAAAAAAAAGAAAGTGACTCTAGACCTTGCAGTCAAAATAACTGGAGGTCACCATATATCACCCACAACTTTAATCCCTCGTGATGATAAATAAAATGCTAAAAAGAGAAAATTGAAATAGCTGCAGTCAAAAAACAAGTTAAACATCTCTGTGGCCCAGAAACATAACAGAAATGCAAAATTGTGCATTGTACTGGGCTGAAGCTATCAGCCTGCTGGACTCAGGGCCAAATGTCCTGTTAGTAGATTTTACACTTTAAACATCTGGTTCAGCATTACTGCAGCCTGGAACTTAGACTGTGTCTATATGGTGAAAATTACAATGGATTAAAGTCGAGTTACAATCTCCAAAATATACCATTTCAGAGCAAATTCACAGGTTCCACCAAAAACTTAGCCAATCAGATTAGTGGCATCATATTTGTGGCTTTAACTCCTTACTGGAAACAACCAGTAGGTGCAACTTCTGTGTTTGAGCTGAAGCCCATTCACAGATAGCCATTGCAGACTGACCAAAAGGCCTCAGTCTCTGGGGTCTTTCTTACCCAAGTGAGTCTCTGGAGTGACAACTACAGCATAAATTTCCTGAAACCAATCTAATCCACGCCTCAGACTCAGGGACAAACTAGCCACACCTGTGGCCTTGGGGATGCTCCAGTAAAAGTCATTCGGAACGTGATCTTCCTCTAACCCGGGGGACATGGGAGCTTTCTTGAAGATTTTGAAGTATTCTATCAAAGGGGGCATCATAGTGTTTGTTATAAATAGAAATGTTTTTTAGCAGATGAAAGACAAATAAAATAACAGTTGGGACCACACCTAAAAAGAAAAAACATACAGCTGTATGCAAATACAAAGTAATGCGATATTAATATAGAATTATGGAGAAAAATGAGTTGTAAACCACATTTTACAGTGAACTTGTAGCCACTGTGAACAAACCTCCTGAGGGGTGTCTAATGAGAGAGTGGGGAGCATATGGGCTAACTCCTTTTATGCGTGGTTATAAATGATCTTTATCCCACCCGGCCCCTCTCTGTTCGTTCAGTCAATGAAGATGTGTTGAATGTTTACTCTGAGCCAGAGACGGTGTTTGGGTTTGGAGAACACAAAGGTGAATAAGACCTGAAAATGCCCGGAGCATATTTTACGTTGCTTTTCTACTTGGTAAGAAAATATTTGATGAAATAAAGAGAGAAGAGTTGATAATCATTGTTGCTTGCTTTCAGTAGAAGATTACCAGATTTACATGGCAAAAGAGACACAGAAATAGTATTACTATACAAACTCTCTTGCAAATAAACAATTACATGGCAAATCAAGCTTTTTTTGATGGGATCACTGAAGCAGTATTATGGTAAAGGAGATTTCAGGTTAACAAGCATTTATAGAGTTGTTATGAGACTGGTCAAGTGCTGATCAAGTGCCCAGGTGAATGCAGACATGGCTAAGACATAGTTTCTGTCCTCACAGAGCCCACAGTCTGCTAAGTGGGACAAGAGAAAGCATGAGACCAGAGGAACAGCCCTCTGATTGTACTTACCTCTTGCTTGTTAATCTTTTGGTACCATTTGGTGAAGATATGTGGCATTTGTATGGTTCAAAATTTTCTCTCTCAAAATGAGCCAGGAGACTTCTCTGTGCCTGTCCTGAGGGCAGAGAACTTTTTCTCAGCCCTCTGGTATTCCACAGCTCTGGTACAACTAAGTGGTCTTTAGCCGCCGCCCCCTCCCCCGCCCCCCCCCCCCCTCCCCCCCCCCCACCCCACACCCCCCCCCCCCTCACCCCCCACG